>NC_086206.1:22890000-23110000 GCF_035770615.1 Melospiza melodia melodia
GTTTATGTGCTGTAAAGAGACAGGAGTGAAAAGGAAAGCCATTTAGAGAATACTTTTATTTTTACTGAGTTGAAGCCCCCTTTTAATTGAAATATAGAAAAGGATCATTGCTGACTTTAAATTCTGAGCTGCATGAAATAATATGCTTCCGAAAGAAAGGAAGCAGTGCTGTGCTATCCTGGTATCTGAAGGTAGGGCCTACCAGCCATAGTCATTGCAGTGAAAAAAATGTCAACTGAAATTCAAGCATTATTATGGAAAATTTTAGTGCCACTTTTTTCTTCCACTTTTCATAATGTTGTTGTTTTTCTGTTGCTGGGACAACCTTCATGTATAGTAAGTAATACTTTCATCATTCTGAGCTCTTCTTGTCTGGTGCATGGAAGAATTTTCTGTGTCCCCCCCGCCCGCCATTGCTTCTAACTGGAAAAACTAGTTCTGTTAAAGTGTCTCTTTTTATGGGAATCCTTCATATATGCTGCTATTTGCTAAACATAGCCTCAGATATTGCCACAGCAGAAGCAAAAGCACTGGGAAGGAGTCTGTGTCAAATAATACTACTTATGATATTCTGTGCATCTCAGTTTCAGGACTTTGCCAGATAACATTTCAACTGCTTTGCCTCTGTAGGCAGGAAAGAAAACTCCTGAATGACTTGGTTCAAATTGGCCAATCCTGTGTAATTACAGGCAAACATTTACCTACTTTTCAGTGTTTCAAGCACCGCCCATCTCCGTGCTCCCTTGTGGGAAATGGTCAGTTAAAAGCAGAAATGCTTCAGCTATTTATGTCACTGGCCCTTGTGTTTTTTAATAGCCTGGCAAAGGTGGAGATGCTTTGGGGAGTATTGAAAGTAGTCTCTGGCATGTTCCTTCTATTTTCTCTTGCCATTATGCTTTATTAC
The DNA here is from genome assembly GCF_035770615.1 of Melospiza melodia melodia. Classification (NCBI taxonomy): domain Eukaryota; kingdom Metazoa; phylum Chordata; class Aves; order Passeriformes; family Passerellidae; genus Melospiza; species Melospiza melodia. The sequence goes on from NC_086206.1 coordinate 22,890,905, forward strand.
CAGCTAACATCTGCATGACAAGACAGTCAACACTGTGAGCAGTTGTGGGGGAAGCAGTGTGTAATCCTCCTTAAACCTTCTGTTCCAGTTACTGCCTTTTGTGAGCAATTTCAGGACTGTGTAACTGCTCCTGAGCCCGTTCCCCTTTTGTATTTTTCTCTTGTAAACCACAATTCATAAAATTTTTGGACAAGGCAATGTCAGGATGAAGTAAGTGGATAATTTAGAACTTGAAAATTCCTTAGTGATTTGATTTTTTTTTTTTTGTTGTTCTTTGGTGGTCTATAGTTTTGGATTTGAAAAATGGGCACAGCAGTTCTCCAAACAGCCTTTTTTGTCAACCTATTGAGCTACATATGGGACCAAACAGTACACATAACGTTACAGTATGAGAAGTGATAGCAGCAAATCCTTGTTACTTCACACTCAGGCTAACTTGTCAAGTAAGAATAATTCTCTTGCTGAAGAAGTAACAACTTGAATTATGTGTGTATATGCCCATTCTCTCAAATCCAGAACTAACATGCAGAAATACCAGTTGTACTGGTGAGGGGGAAGTAATTTTATGTGTTTGTAGAGGGCAAGGGATTATGTAGATTAGGGACTTGCAGTAGTCATCAGAGGATAAAAAATGGCCAGATGCCATTGCACATGGGTTATAGGGTGAACTGCTGAAAATAAATGGTAGCTGTTCCTGTAATCGAGCAAGTAGTATTCCAAGGACAGAGTTCTACAGTGTACCTAAAGAGCTATCAGTAGATTTCCAGGTTCCTGACATTTGCCTTTGCTGAAATCTTGCAGAAACTACTAACTTACCATACCTAGTTTTGCATAGTTAATCAACAATGTCTGCAGTGAACCTGCTGACCAGACTGGAATGTTCCCATTTCCTATTCAGCTGCAATATTAAAATGGGTTACATAAGACTAGTTCTGTAGTCATGCATCAGTTTTCACATAAGCAGTTATATGGTTTAAATTCTTCTAACTCTTTTCTACAATTTGAGCCTGGCTGTTAGGATTGTTGCTGGTAAGATTTTTTTTGTGAATTTCTAAAATACTCTGAACTGTAGACTGTTGCTGTTTTTTTACCTGTCAGATTTAAAAGTAGTTTTTGAGGTGCTGAACACTGATGCTAACTTCACTTCTTGGATGGAGCTGAGGACATATTTAAGCCTAGAGCAAGTCAGTGAATATGCAAAGAGAAGGAAAGAGCTGAAACAGAACAGCATTTAAAAGGCTGAGGGGCTAAGCCTGTGGGAGCTCATCCTCGACTGGATGGCGTTTCTGTGACGGAAAATCAGTATTTAAATGCTGCATTTGTTTCATTTGAAAATGTCAGGAAATGCTGTTGGCAGTACCATGAAACTGATTTAAAAATCAGAAGGGAAAAATGCAGAGATAGGAAAGAACAGTCTCTGTTTTTGTAATTGGTAGCAAACTAAACTTGGATCACTGTCAGCAGGTCTTTGGAAGAATTGCTCCTGGAAAGGAACAGTTGATATGTTCCAAGCCCGTATCACTCCTTTGCGCTGGTATAGCTGATACCCCGAAAAACAAAGATAGGCGAGGCACAGGGAGGACAGCAGAATGCAGAGACTCTGCCACAGGAGAGCAGAGTTGGCAGGGAGGGAAGCAGCAGGAATGAAGTGCCCACAGTGCATGGTTAATGAGGACAAGCAAACAAGTGGGAGTGGGAGCAGCAGAGCACAGGAGGGCACCAAGATTCCCACCATATGTATAAAATGAGCACATCTGTATTACCCAGATAGGGCCTTGCCTGTCCCAAACTTGTTTGGAGACCAGTGGCTCTTAATTGCCAAGACAAAGAAACTGTAATCATTGAGTAGAATGTCTAACAGCATCACTGTTAGATGTGTTATTCTGTTTTCAGTCCTAGTAAGAAGGCAGGACAGACTCCCTGCATATCTTGAAGGAAGTCAAAACTGGAGCATAGAAACAAGTGGTTTTCTCCAAGGGTGAGAGTAATCATGTTTGACCTTGAGGCTGTAGTTCCACAAGACCAGATGTTAGCATCCCACTGTCTTTGGAAAAGCAAGGTTTTGATCTTCACCATGTACTTCCACTGCTCACCTTAACACAGGCTGGAAGGCTTACTGATCTCAGTACATTGCGAGTAAACTGAAAAATATTTAAATTGCTATATTTGTAGAAAAACAAACCATCAGCCCAAAACAAGATGCAGCCTTTCACTAGGAGTTAAAAGATCTCTGCAATAAATCCATTAAGCATTAGAGGAAAGGAAGAGCCAGGGTTGTGCGGCTGAGGGCAGAATTCTGTTGGCAAGGAGGAAAGAAAGGCATTGGAGTTTTGTCTCAGACTATCTGATAATGTCATAAGAGGGCTGCAGCAACAACAGGTACATAATACATACAACTAAAATATATACATGTAGAAGCAAGGTATTTTTTGAGGAAAGACCATGTAAATGGTCTAAATTTGGTCTATAATAATGTCTATAATGTGATAATGCTCTATAATAATATACTCAATATTGACTGAATGCTAAGTTCATCCAGTACTGGTTTAGTTATATTGGAGATAACATTTCAGTTTAGCTTAAAGATAAGTCACATAGAGATGTCGCTGTCTTTGTTTTTTGTTCAGTGCATCAGTTGAAGGGTTAAGAGAAAATGAAGATCGTATGGGCTCAAATGCTTTGTAAAATTTTACAGGAGTGTTCTATCTAAAGGGATGCATTTCACCTCTGAATTTCAAAAGGAAATCTCTTGATATTTTATTGCCATTTAACATGTATCTGCAGATGAAAAGTGAAGTTACTGCTGTAGAACTTTTATGCTTACATTCTCTGGAACTGCTTGCGTGTCTGGGCTCCTGAATCTAAACTAATAAATACAGAGATGTTAAAGAGAGCAGTTTTGTGGGGGTTTTAGGGGCTTATGAAGGGTAATCCAAAAGTTACCTCAATCATAACATCTTCCCTTGGTTTTAGATCTGTTTGCTAGCATGTAACTAACTTCAGCATTTTTAAATGTTTCTTACTCCTCTGTTAACAGCTAAGAAAAAATATTACTTGGTGAGTGTAGAAAAATGGTACCATTTCAGGATAAAGGAAACAGAACATTTTCCAGTAATAAAAGGTAATTCAGAAAATGACAGGTGAAACCACTTTTCTTCATTCTGAATCAAAAATTCTGTTAAGAGTAAACATTAATGTGTAAAAAGGGAGTTAGAAGTAATTTAGGATGGAAGCACTGACAGAATGTTGCCTAAAGCAGTGGTTTACAATGCAGCGCTATTCTGACTAATGAAAGGCTTACTGAGATCTTGTAACTGTGATGTAACTGTTGACACAGTAACTGTGATGCATGTGCTTTTACTGCATCTGAAAATGCATTTTCAGATGCAGTAAGCACATGCATCAGTTACTGTGTCAACACGCAGTAATAGGGTAGTGTCAACCTTTCACAGGCTCCTACGTTCACATTTTTGAGTCCTTTTGCCAATACATGTGAATGACTGTGGAGCTAAACAATTCTAGGCGTAAGGTATCGTCGTGGGGGTTTGAGTTAGTATGAATTTGCTTTAAGTTTGGAAGTGGTAAATTCCACTATAACTGGAAGCATTTTAAGAACTAGATTCTTAGGCACCACATAGTGTGAAAATGAATTAAAACTTTTTAACAGGAATCTAAACTGTATTTAGCGTTTCCTTGCTGGCTTAGGAAGGTCAAAGTGATGCTAATTCTTCAATGCAGTGTTATCCTTTAATATCAGAGTGCAAACTCCAGCACTGTGCAATTAGGTCAGTTAGCTGGTTTTTCCCCCCTCTCCCACACAATCCAAGGATTTGCCTCTAAATAGAAGTAGCTGTGAGATATAGTAGCTCTGAAGCTATTTGTTCTGAAACCTACAAAGAGCTCCTTGTTTCTTCCTAGTGGTATCAGCAACCACACACTAAAGTTTGAGAAGCTGTACAATGTCTAGTAAGTAACAGAAGCAGCTGTGTAGCATCTAGTAAATGTGATGAGTAACTTTCTGCCAAAATGAAGGTAAAGAAATGACAGCACTGCCTGTTTGTGACAGGAATTTTTATTGTACTTGTTTGTTCATTGAGAAAGGAACATACCAGCTCAATTCAACACGATCAGCATCTTGCTCCTGGCTTTGGATAAGCTAGCAAATCCAGTGTTTCCAATACTAATTTATTCTTTTTATTTTTCTTACACCAACATCTCAAAACAGAATAAATGTGTGTTCTTCTCTTCATGTTTTAGTAGCCCAACTACTTTGCTTTATTATTTAATCAATGTCATCAAATGTATACCCCCAAAGAACTGAGGCTCTGGGAATTCATAGCTGTGAGAAAAAATAATGCACAAAACTAACAAAACTTTCTTTTTATAATTTAACAGTCTAATAAAACAAGACCTAGCAATATATTAAGAAATAAATCCAGTTACAAATGCATGTATATAGAAGGAACTTCTGAGGATGTCAGAACAGAAAATGATCAGCTATTTACAAGATACACAGCAGGATGATACAGTAGCCAAGACCCACCATTCAGAAACCAAATGTGTTCTCTCCACTGTAGGCAACATACAAGAATCCATCCTCATCCTTTTCCTTCTCATAAAGTTGTCCCATAGTTAAGCTTAAAAGGGAAAAAAAGAGAAATGGTTTGCTTGGCTCATGCAAGTTGTCAGTGTTAACAGTCAGAACTTCATATAAACAAGGATTAATAAAAGCTAAAACTATTAAGTCTGTGTATAGGTTACAATACAAAAAAATGAGTGTAAATGAAAAGCAGTTGACTCCTAATTTAGAGAAATGATCCTGGACTCTGCAGAGTAAATTTTCTTTATTTCTTCACAAATGCCTTTGTCAGAATGCTTCCTTATTTTGTTAGAAATTGGTCTCTAGTTTGAAATCAAAAAGAAACCCTAGCAATTACTTGGCTGCTCAACTGCTCCAACCATCTATTTACAGATAGTTGGAGCAGTAGACATCAGCTGGGTGCACAAATGAAGCCTCCTCAGCTCACCTTTCTCTGACTTCCCAAAACTGAGAAAAGGCTAATGAACTGAAAGATGGAGATGGATGTGAGTGACAGGGAAAACAATGACGTCATTCTGCCCAGGAGAGGAGCTGGGAAGATTTGTAAGCAGTACTTGAAATGGAAGTGAATTGGTGAGTAGTAAATAGATCACCAGTCATTGACATCCTTCTCTCCTCATACAGAGGTTTATGAGCAGAACCATGAACAGATAGTGGTTTTGTTTACTGGTTAAGAAGTTACCATTTTTACATTAATATTGAATTATCAAAGCCCTGTTTTCCTAGCTGAGATGTTACATCTTATTATGAACATATGAGAAGAGACAATGGATCTCCCTTTCCCGTGCCTAGCAATTCTGTAATACTGTTATAAAGACGACATATAGGCATTCTCAGTATTGTTAAAAGAAAACAAGCAGAAAAGGATGGTTCTCATGGATCCCTATTGTGTATCGGAGTATCTGGAGGGACTCTTTCTTTTACAGTTAAGTATTAAGAATGATATCACATCTAAGGCATGTAATGACATACTATTTCCTTAAATGCTACTAAATTATCTAGTGTAGAAAGTTGTAGTTGCTGCTTGTGCTATATTCAGTTATGTAAGAGAAAACAATAAAAGTTATTCCTATATAAAAGCAATGCAAAAAACCTTTCTATTGCAATTATTTTTTTCATAGAAAAAAATAATTAAAAAAAAAAAGAACCAGCAGCTAGTTTGTAATGTTACAATTTCTTTGTAAACTGACAGGTTATTGGTTTTTTTCAGAATAATTTATGGCATTTGCTATTGAGTATTTAATGTGCAACCTTTTTTGTTATACTGAGAATCATTGTTTTCTTGATATTGATGATGTATGTGTTTTTGCACTTAACCAAATGCAACAACATCCTAACTGCAAAGCTCACCCTTGTGCCATGGAAGTAAATCATAATATATTTTTCAGTCACCTTTCTTTTCAGCCTAGCTCAAGAAATAAGACGTTTATCAAATTCCTGAGGAAAAAAAAAACTTTTAGTGAGATTAAGATGTGACAAACATCTCCCAAAATCACCAAATGAGCCTTGAAGAGCAGTGTTACTTGCCCTCTAATATGCACGGGCTTGCTGTAATGATTCTGAATACCAAGTGAATAGCCGCTCACCTGGATTGTGGGACAGTCTTGTCTACAAAGAGGAATATTGCCTTCTCAGATGGCAGTTGAATCCTCTTCCTGATGATCCACATGAACTGGGCCACAGTGATGTCAGACGGAACTAAGTACTTCCTCTTGTCAATATCAACAATCTGAGATCCTGAGACCTTCTCCACTATGACCTGTAAAGTGCAGGTATGAAAGTCAGGCTCTTCAGGATTGGTATGAACAGACAGCTTTGGTAGATTGTTTGCTCATACAGGCTTACAGTGGTGAGTAGAGGGGATGAACAAAAAGGTTTCCTGATCACAACCAAATCAGACGTAAAAATGGCTCAGCACTATAAAACCTGATTTTACAGCTGCACTGAAACCTACGTTTATATACACAATGACTTGAAACTTCCTATGCCCATGTTTGGCAGTCATGGGGTAAAAAGGTGTGTTATGCCTTAAAGACACCTGTGACAGGAAAGTACGCACATCACTTAACCTTTTGTACGTTGATGATATGAAATTACTGCAACGTGGACCCAAAGCTGAAAATGAACCAGCGGTGTACCATAGACACGAGTAAGGCTAATAGTGTCCTGGACTGCATTAGGCAAAGGACTGGGAGGTGATCCTTCCTCTGTACTGGTACTGGTGAGGCTACCTTTGTATTCTGCTGAACTGACATTTGGAGTATTCCATCATTGCTCTGGAAATCAGAAACTGACTACAGCAAGGAAAGATAGCAAGGTGGCCACAAACAAAAATAAACCACACAGAAAGCAACAGGTGCAGGGGGAAGGATAATTAAGTATTGCTAGTGAAAAAGACCCGATGCTCATTGTACTACACAAAGTGATTCTTGAAGGAAAAATTCAGCAGGTCAGGAAATGGGGTTTACACAAGGTTCCAGGGTCTCCATTCCTTAGCTCTACATTCCAAGTGAAACATTAAATTTGGAAAGTACTTCTGACTGTTAAATTGACACCAACTATTTGGTATCAATGGTATGTGGCTCAATTTGAATCATCAAGCAGAAAACACATACTGATCCGGACAAAGGATTGCTGCAATTTGAGATTCAATTCCTGTATTTGTCTTTACCTTGCTGTCCATCCCTGATACAGCAGCATGTCATTATGACTGTGAGTTCCTATGTTTTTTTTTCCCCATAGGTTATCAAGGATATTTTTGAAATGGATACATGGACACTGTGAAGATGTATGGTCAAGGATGCTGCAGTCTATGTGTGAGGGAATAGTTAGTCAAGAGAGAAAAGCATGGATCATATCAGCTCGCCAGATTACAACTGGAGAAAATCTTGTGACTTTGTGCAACTGAGCAGCAGAAAAAGTCAATGGGAATGAAGATTCTTCTCTGGGCTGTGCTAATGGAAAAGTTACCAAAAGGTGAGAGGCAGGAGTGGCATTAACTGGCATGTAGTCAGATGGGATGTGGGAAATTTTACACTCCAGCAAGTCAGTTGAGAATGTGGACATGTTGCTAGCTGTTACATAAGAATGTGAACTGTGGTCTTGTCAGAGACTGAAATATGGTAAAAGGGACTGCGGAGAGAAGAAGAGAGCTCATTCTCTATTTAGCAGATTGGTAGGTATTAATGCTCCTCCAAGAAAGGAGGGGTCACCACTCGCATTGGCTCTTCAAACAGGGTTTGCATGGGGAAATTCACCATGATGACTGGTTATAGGCGTGGAATTCATGAGGGATATCGTCTAACTAATTTAGCCAGGTTGGAAGATGGTCAAGGTTTCAATAGTCTTTATAATCTTTCTAAGGATCAGGCACAATCTTCAAGACAATTAAGGTATTTGGTGGGATATAATTGCCATTAGAAGAAAGCAGGACCATGATATACCATAAAAATCCCTGGAAAGTTTTTAGAAAGTGTTTTTTTCAATATGCACTAGGGCATAGGAGGAAATGTTGGACTAGTTATATGTGTTTGGGACTTCTTTAAAACATCTAAGGTCACAAAATGGAAAATGAATTTTCTTAGTAGGAACTCATCAGAGTGGGCAGGATGAAAGCATTGTATCCACCTTTGCCTGTAAGTAGTCTGTTGAAGCTGGCTTGGCTACTCACCGGGACACGGTCGGGGTATTTGGCTCGGATTTTTGCGGACTCGACACATCTGTGCTCTGTGAACAAAACTCGTAATTAGTCATTGCATAGTAATTATATTGCTGGTGTCCTAGGCCGAGAGGGCAGCGCCGGCAGGGCCGTGAGCCTGCGGGGAGCGCGATCACATTCCCGTCTCCGAGCGGGTCTCTGGATTTTCGGGGAGACCGTCCCCGGGCATCGCACTACCCTTCGGCGAGGGCCGCCAGCGGCTGTCCGCCCTCTTACAAGACGACCGCCTGGGGAAGCCGACCGCGACAGATGGCGACACGGGAGATGGAGGGCAGCGGGGCCGCTGCCAGGCAGCGCCTGGCCGAGACCCACCCTTACCCAGCGCGTGGTCCTCCTTGAACATCCACTTCATGGTGCAGGCGGGCAGGGAGCGAAGCCAGAGGCGGCGAGGCCCGTGTGCGGGGGGCGGGGGCTCGTGCCGGGCCTGTCGCTGTCACGGTCCCTGTCACAACAACAGCCGCGGCTCGGCAGGCGGGACTTCCGGCTCGCCTGTTCCCCGGCAACCGCTTGAGCAGCCGCGCTTCCGGCCGCGGATCGCGGGGCGGGACTGTGGCATCTGGACGCGGAGTCACCTGCCGGGTGCGAAGCCGCCCGCAGGGCTCCCGGGGCACTCGAAGCCGCTCCACAGACTTCATCGCCCCGGCAGGTGTCCCCGTTCGTGTGTCCCCATCCTGCTGCCGGGCGCTATCTCGCCGACGGACCCGGGAGGCAGCGGTGCGCGTTCATTGGCTGATGGGCCCGTCCCCTCGGCGCTGATTGGCGCGGCGTCTCGTCAGTCCGACGCTCCGCCCAGTGCAGCGCTGAAGGCGCGGGCGGGGGCGGCCGGCGCGAGTGCGGGCAGGGGGCGTGCTTGGGGGCGCTGAGGGCCGCTCGCCATGGCTGGCGTGGAGCTGTACTCGCATCCCGCGCTGTACACGCGCTACCGAGCTGGGTTCTGCTCCGCCGCTGCACTGGCGCTGTTGCTCATCACGGCGCTCACCTATGTGCCGCCGCTGCTCTTGGCCTACCGGAGCCACGGTGAGCGCCGCTGGACCCCACGCGGCCTGGCCGGGTCTGGCGCAGCCCTGAAATCTCGTGCTGTTTCTGCCCTCAGGTTTCTGGCTGAAGCAGAGCGCGTACCTGGAGCAGCCCACTGTTCGTTTCCGGTACGAGGCTCTCTTCGTCGCCACCATCGGGTCCAGCCCGGGCAGTTTCTTGGCGTGGAGCACATTCCCAGCGTTCAACAGGCTCCAGGAGGACCGGCTCCGAGTCCCGCTCCTGTCGGTAGGCCTGCCGGGGGCGGCCCGGCAACACTGGCGAGAAGCGAGGCTGCAGAGTGGGGCCAGTGGACCGGCAGCCGGCTCAGGGCGCGAGTGCTGATGGCGCTTTTGAGCGGGTGGCCCGTCAGGCACTGCTGCCTTCAGGTAGCAGCAGCTTTATGTATAACCTTGTGCCTCACATCGGGATTTGCTGGAATTTTAATGAGTCCTGTTTCACTCCCTCTCAGTGTTACTGAATCGTAGCATTACTTAGGTTGGAAAAAGCCCGTAAGACCAAATCCAGTCATTAATCAAACCCTACCAATTTTGCCACTAAACCACGTCCATGAACACCGCTGGTGCTTTGTATGAACACGTCGGTTTACTTTCATCAAATTAGTTGTGCCCCTCTATCCTGGCTACATGGCTTGTCATTATGTGAAGTCTGCAGGGTACACCTAGATTTGGAAGTAGATATGTGCCTTCAGAAACACATAATCTCTGCCTTGCAATCACTTTTCTTTCTGGGATTTCACAGTGGCAGTTATTTTTCTGTCTGCCTCTTTATGAGCCCTCCTATATTTTGCAAGTAGCTGAAGTACTGAACACTGGCACGCAAGCGTAGCAAGCCTTGGCTTACTGCCAGGAATCAGCATACAGAGGCCATTTAAGAGGCATCCTACAATAGCAGGAGGCAGAAGCCTGACCACCAGTCATGTATTTGAACTGTGTCTTACACAGAAGATCAGCACCAAGGCATGCTTTGTGGCATGCAAGGAAGATGGTTGGGATGGTCTAAGGCAGAAAAGACCTTGAAGTAAACTTTTCCTCCCTGGAGGGGTGTGTGAGACCTTGTATAACAGACAGCAGTGTTAGCTTTTTGTCTCTAGTCCTCTGTAAATAGGTAGCTTTTTATTACATTCCTGACTGTGCAGTCTGTTTGCTTCCTTGGTATGTGCGTGCTGCAGTTGTAGGGTCCCCTGGGGTTTTACTTTTTTGGTTTTCTTTCTAACAGAAATTCCCGTCTTTAAAAAAAATTTATTTAGATGAGAGAAGAAGACAAAAATCAAGATGGCAAAATGGATCAGTTGCATTTTAAACTGGAACTTCCATTACAACCAACAGAGCATGTAGTTGGCGTTCAGCTGATTCTACTCTTTTCCTACCAGCTATATGTGAGCATTTTTAGTTTTGTTTGTTGTGATGTATAGACCTATTGTAAAATTCCAGCAGTGATTATACAAAAGATGAAAAAAAAACTTGCACATTTGAAATTCCTATCAAAAATAGGTGTTTTACTGAAAAATATTTTTATTTTCTCCCCCTTTGCTGTGTCATTCCTAGTCTAGCTCTCTTGTGTATTTTGATATGCTTTGTTAGGGTTTGTTTTTTTTGGGTTTTTTTTTTGTTTTTTTTTTTAATATTTTAAAGCTCTATATTCTCTTGGGCTGTAGTGCACTCACTGTACAGGACAGAAATGCACAACAGTGAGTATCAGTGTGGGTGGCACCTGAAAATAACTGAGATTCTTGCAATAGGCAGAAGGATGTGCATTCCTACAAACTGCTGTGTCTTGACATAACCAGTTCATTTTCTGAGGTGGGGAGTCAGGCTGTTGCAGCAGCCTAAAACTCCTTACATTTTGCTTAACAGCTCGTGAAGCATCGATAATCATCTGCCAGGATCTTCTGTATCTTGTAACTGGGACGAGGAAGTGTTATAGGAAGACAAGACAGTGCAGTTCTGCTGCCATTGTACCTCAAATGGCAGTGCAAGTAATACCTTAAAGCAAAGAGTAAACCACCAGCACACAGAGAACCCAGGGATACATCTGAAAGGAGCAGTAATACAGAGCTGCGTTAGGTGCAGCCACACAGACAAAAAGTTGTTTTCCTAGGGAGATTAGGCTGTTTCTTTACAGAGTATTGCTGACTGCAGATGGACAAGCTTAGCAAGCATAGCTATGTGGTGTAGAAAACATTCTTAAGCCAGAGGCCCAGAATAAAGGCCCAACAGTCCTGATTTTGGGCTGAAGTATTTGGTCAGGTATTAGTATCACAGAGAGTTACCATATTCGCAACACTTTTTTTTATCCCACTGTAAATGTGGAAATTTTCCTTCAGGCTGAGTAGTTGATAAGAACTAAGGACCTCCCTTCTTTATTTGGTTCTTGTTGCAGAGTACAAGTCCTTGATTTTGACTGCTGAGTTTTTTTAAAGTGTGTCTCCAATGAATGTGTTTTAGTCACCTTGCTGCTTTTTACATGTTATGGCTAGTCAAAACTTTTGGTCATTGGCCACAGACATTGCACTTCACTGAATCTCAACTTTGTTGAGATAATAAAGTTAGTTAGCTATTAGCTAAGGTAGTTTTCTTTTTTAAAAAAGTGATATTTTTTATTTGGTGGTCTCTTGTATAGACTAAGGTGATGATCTTAAACTTGGGAGTCCTAGAAAAATCAAATCCATGTAGAAAAATGTGTAGATACCAAGAGGTAGAAAAGTACATTGTGTCCCTCCTCCTCCCTGCTAAATTTTCCTTTTTTGTGTTCACTATTTCAGAGAATGTCGACATTTGTGATGCAGAGCATGGCTTTTCTTCAGTTTTTTTCTCCTGTGCCAGGGTCTCAACTCTATATGAATGGAGATTTGAAATTAAACCAGAGGCAATTACTTAACCACTGTGGACTGGATACCAGATACAATGTGAGGAAATGTTTGTCCGTTCCCCATCAATTCAACCTCCCCACCCCAATCTCTTAATTCTCCTAGTATCTCTTAGGTGACACCCTAATTATTTGTACTATTGCACAGAGTGAACTGTAAGACTTTTGAACTGGTGTTTTCTTGTTAGACTACAAGGAAGAGGTTATTCTGCCAAGATGTTCAGTCTAATGTTTATGTTCATTCCTTGAAGGGCATGATTACTTTGTGTAAGAAACCTAGAATTACTGTCTTGAAGACTGGATGAATAATTAAAGTGTCTCCTTGTTGTAACAGGTGTCTGTGGTCAATGGCACAAGCCCTTTTGCAAGTGACTATGATCTGGCAAACATCATTGCAGCATATTGGGATAGAAATGGTAAGCCTGAATATGTAGCTACAGGACAGTAGTAGTTAGCATATTGGCAGCTGTTTTGTGAGGTATATGACTTCTGTATTAATACCTAAAAGCCCCTTAACCTGGACATTTCCTTTTTCTGTTATAGTGACAACAGTCTTTTCAGATCCCAGCCCTGTTTGGATGACTGGAAGAGCAACGGATACACCATTTATCATTAATGCCACTATTCATTACCCAGTGGAAGTTATCTTATATCCTTCAAAAACTGTGCAAACTGTGACATAACAGAGTTACATTATTTAAGCCTCCACCACGTGCAGGTCAAATGAAAATGTTTTCTCTTAGATGTGTTGCTAAATTTTTTTTTTTTTTTGTTAGCTAAGCAAATGTTACAGTTCTGGAGCTGATGAAATACCTATTTGTCCATTCCTTCAGATGGTTGTGCCTTCATAACCGCTTTTTGCCTTTCTTTATTGGTAACCCGTGTTGCTTTTCAGCTTTGCTAAAAAGGCCTTTAAAGCAGTTTGTTAGCTATTGTCATGGAATATTCGTAGTACATCTTGCTTTGGTTTTGCAGTACCTGCTGTCCCGATCTGTCACAGATGTCACTCACAGAGCATGATACTGTAGTCTGTGACCTAAAGCAAATGATTAAAAATCTGTATGCAAGATCATCTCACCAAATAATAACTCCTGCAGTGGGAGGCTGTTACATCTGTTCATGTGCAGACAGACCAGAATTTTTTTCTTTTGAAAAAGTAATTCTTCATTGATTATGTTCTTTGTTCTTTTTCTGAGACAAGAACAAGTCTGCATTTAGAAGAATCTGTATGGAGCACACTTCTTACAAGATTTTTTTACCTGCCTGAATATTAGCAATAAGTACTTCCTGATGACTCAGGCACAAAGCAGGTACTTTACCTAGAATTGGTTTAGATGTCTCCTAGAACAGATGTTCTCTCCAGCTTTTGTTACCTACTGTGGTGGAAGGCTTTTAGCTGTTTCTGTGGTTCAGAGGCTTAGCATTTGTGACACAAACCGATGTCGTAACAAGGTTTGTGCCTTTCTGCCTATGAGTTTCCTTGTTTAGATATTGCAATGGTAGCATCAGAAGGTTCTCTATTAACACTCCTTGACTTTCCTTAAATATCAGCCAGGATTTTGGGAAATTATTAAATTTGCCTGGATCCAGTATGTCAGCATCCTCCTTATCTTTCTTTGGGTGTTCGGTAGGATTAAGACATTTTTGTTCCAGAATCAGGTGTTGACTACAATTCCAGTATCACCAGTTCTGCCTGTATCTCCAGTACTATCCTACAAACAGCACCAGTCCTGAAGAGATGCCTGAGAAGACTTTATAGAAATGCCATTCAAAAATAGTTACCTGATTTTATTCTCTATACACTTCTTACTTCAGAAGGTCAGAATTTTGTAAGTATATTTTAAGTATGCTCTATTTGTGCATTGTTTTTTAAAATACATGTTAATTCACCTAATTTCTTTAGGAACACTGCTTTGGAGCTGGAAAAGTTTATATATTTGACAGTAAAAAACAGCCTAGTTATTTTTTTGCAACTGGAAAATGCATCAAAAACCATTTTGAAAACTGAAAATAAAAATATGCTAAAAGTAACAACATTAACTGATTTTACTTGTTGTAAATCAATTCACTGCACTCTTAGAGTTGTCAAGAGTTATTTGTACATGCATTTATGTATGTGCACCATGAAGTGGAAAACTGCAGGGATGAGTTAAGGTCAGAGATGCACTTCTGTAACTGTGACTATACTTAATCAGCAATTTAATTATTAAATTGGATGATGAATAAATTCAAGGTTGATGTGAGAAATCAGGTTTTGGGTGATAGTGTGTGCAAAATTTGCACAACCATTTACTACTGGTATTACTGTAGCACGTGACCATTAATTGTGAATTGTGAATAGTAAAACAGAGAATCCTTTTATCTATTGAAAGAAAACTAGCAAAAAATTCTGCCGGGGAAGCCTCAGAGTTTCAAAGCAAGTGAATAATTACCTTCAGAGCTTAAATTGTTTAGAACAGATAAAGATTATAATCACCTGGTAGACATTGAAAGACTATGTCCCTAATTCTTGATGGTGGTGGTCATAGGGAAGATTATTTTATCTTCTTTTTCTGGGCTTACTTTTTATGCTAGGCAAGCTTACAAGAGAAAACAACAAAATTTCCATTATATTTTCAGTTTTTTATTAAAGAATTAATTCTAGCAAAGCAGTGTTATGGCAGGACATGTAAATCTAGAATTTAAAACAATTCTAGATGCTAGAATTCTCCAAAAAAATCCAAGTGTCTTTGGTTCTTTTGAACTGTTAAGACATGGTACAGCTATGAAATATGAAAGAGCAGCCGAGCAGTAGGCCATCTTTTGGCCATCATCCTCTAGAATTGAACATCCTGGCAGCTGGGAGAGCTACCTTTACCAGAAGTCTCCAGTTTGCTCTTGGATCTTTGAAGTCTCTATGTGGCAGCGTAGGGCTACTGATAACTGGCTTCGTATCAACATCTCCAGAGTCAAAGCAACTGTCTACTGCTTTTTTGTGCTTCTAGCCACTGCACAGCATGAACGAAGGGGGCTGTGAGCTTGTTTCCCCCATATCTCCTGCTGGTGTACATTTGGTGTGCTCTCCCTTGCAGCAGTAATGGTGCTTGTGTGACTGCATGAGTTAATTCAGGGAGTTGATTATAGTGAAGATGGTCTTTACCAAATATATAATCATTTTTTCAGGCAAGTCAGTTCCCTGACTGAACTTGTTACATCTGCACAAGCATTAAGGTGGACATGAGCAAGGGGTAGAAATCCCTGGAGAGACCACAGGACCGCAGTTTAAGGGTTTGAGTGTTCTACTCCCACAAAAATGGAATGCGTAAGAATCTTCTTCCAAGCTGAACAGAAGTCTTTTTAGGTAGCAACAGAAACACAGAAGAGACTAATGCCTGAAAGCCACAGTACTGGGAGACTCCATTAATCCCTCTCTCACTTTTTTCTCCTGTTGTAGCCTTTCACATTAAGTTCGAACAAGTGATGCTGCTGAGAGCAACAGTTCAGTGAATGCATGTGAAATAAGAAATAGAGATCAGGCCTAGTTCCAGAAATACAGAGAAAAATATCCTTAAGTTTCTCTTTTCCTTCAGATGGCGAAAACTGGAAAAAATCCTCTACAGTAATGTAAGCAAAAAACTATATACATTAAAAGGAGGCAATCAAAAGAGTTAGTTACTTGCAGGTGGCATGTAATTGTTTAATATGACCTGAAGCCATCCTTCCATTTCTTGTCAAAGAGGTCTTTCATGACTGGGACTAATAACTGAATGCAGGGTAAAAGGAGCCATAAAGGCAGATGTTACCACAGCAGGGAAAAAACCCTGTGATACCTCTGCTGTGGTCACTTCCTAGATGATTTTTATACTGACTGTAGTTCTTGGTTCACAGTTCTGACTCCTTTCTCGAGCTTGAAGAGACATTCTGCTCTTGTAAGTAACCAAGCAATAGAAAGAAAAGCAAGATTTTATAGCTTAAGCAACAAACTGAACTACACGGGAAAAATACGTACTTGAGGATCCACTGCAACCAGCGTTAGAAGAGGCTTAGGAAGGAAGAGCCTTTCTCAGAAAGCTATCTGCAAGGACTCTTCCTTCAGCTTGCTAAGCAACACAAAAAGTCAAAACCACCACCATGCACCACAGTTCTACTACACAGATCTTTTCTGTATGCATATGACAGAGCAATCTAAATGCTCGTCATTGAGAAAGGACATGGTGGCTCGCTAGGATTAATCAAGGTTCTGTAAGAAGGAAAAAGAAATCAGCTTTAACTTAAAAGTCCTATGCATAAACTGACGTGGGAACACGGCTCTTACATGGCCGTTTAAGAAGCCATGCTTCGGGCGTGTTTTAAGAGGTAGAACTAGGAGAAAAGAAACCACCTCGCAGCTTTTTAACTCACGAAGCAGCCCGTTTTGCAGGGGGTATTATCCTCTCGGTCCACTCGCACGAGGCGAGCGGGACGCGGCCGCGCCGAGCTCTGTTCGCCTGGGGGTGCAGGGCCGGGATGGAGGGGGCTGCTACGGCGGGAAGGCCCGAGGCACGCGGGACCCCGCGGAGGAGAGGCGGCGGGGCGCTGGCTGCCGCGAGCCGGTTCGGGCGAGCCAGCCGGGACCCTGCGGGGCGGGACAGGCCAGCGCACCGCCTCTGCCGGGCTGCGCCTTTGCCCGGGGATGCTCCGGGGGCGGGCGGATCGGCTTCTCGGGCTCCTCCCGCTGCCCCGGCGCCTCGGCCACGTCTGAAAGCGGTTCATTGTCGCTGTCGGCAGCTCGGAGCCGCGGCGGTGGCGGGAGGCGGCGACAAGGTACGGGCAGGCTGATGCGGGTGGGGGTGCGGTTATGCCGCGGCATTGGAAGGCCCGGTCAGACCTTTTTTTTTTTTTTTTCCGGTCTCAAACAACGGTACTTTAAAGGAGATGTTTTTGAGCGGGTTACGCACGCCCCTGCCTGTGGCGGCGGACTAGCGGTGATACCAGTTGCGGCGGAGCCGATGTCGCACCGATAGAGGTAAAGCTGTCGAAAATCAGCCTGGTTATTTTAGGTGGGTTTTTGGGGGTTGTTTTATTTTCTTCCCTCTCTCTCCTTTCCTCTGCGCCCCGCCTCCCCCCCCCCCCTTTTTTTTTTCCTTCTTCCTTTTCCCTATGGAACGTGGCTGATTCAGGTTAAGGTGGTTTCGTTTAGTTGGAGATGAGAGAGTTTAGAGAACCCTTCCCATCATTTCAGGAAATGCCTTCTCATTTTTTTTGTTGTGTCCCGCCTCTTTCTAGGTGAAGGTGACATGCTGATCGGAAGCATTTGTCAGTATTTCTTAGCTGCAACAGTTGCTTCAAGTGAGGCACACAGGGCGCACCTCAGTCCAATCGTCCTCGGACTGTTTGAATTTGAGGACGCTATTGTAGCAGTGCCGACAGAGTCTCAAGTAAGTGAATAGCATTCAGTCACTGCCGGTGTCTCTTTGTCACGCCAGTTTTGCTATCGTAAAATTCCTAACAAAAGCTGCAGCTAAGCAGACCTCATTTCTTGAACACCAGTAATTCTAGTAGCTGAAAACACTTTGTGATCTTCAGCTGCAGTGCATAGAGAAATAGGTATTATAAGGCTATGCTTTGACACTGCTATTTGCTTTGGCTGGACGACTTTATCTAACTCTAAAAATATTTTTAAATCTCCCAAAGGAAACAGTACCTTTTAGAAAAAGAACTTTAATGATCATATAATTAAATGGATGATATGTTTCATTGTATTATAAAGTCTTTAATTGTGATGATTTCCTGGAAACAATTCTTCAAATCTCATTTAGCACTAGATTCTAAAAAGAAGTATATTTCCAAAAGATGAATTAGCAGTATCACCTGAAATGCTAATATAATGTTATAATTCAGAATTACTACAGTACATTTACTGTATTTTATTATTTTAGTTGTAGCTTTGCTATGCTATTTTAAAAAATTTGGGCGGGCTTATGAGTTTCACCTATTTAGTATCGGAAAGTCTTTTAACTTTTAGGACTACCAGTGATCCTAGAACACACCCTCCAAACAAACTTTTTCTGTACCCATTCAAATACTAATCTGCATATTGTTGATACAGTAAGCTTCTGCCTTATGAAGATGTGTGATTTCTACCTGCATAAGAATACTGGAAAGTGATGTTTTGTCAGTGGGGTGATTTACTGCAAGAATTACTAGTAATATTGTTGTGTGTTATTCTTTGACCAGCTTTGTCGTGTTCCAGCATTTTACTTTTTTGAGTAGCAAACTATGTTTCTAACGTTAGCTCACAGAACCTATTTTGGTGGTGATTGCATTGGTGCAATGTCTGATAGGTGAAGAATGCAGTGAGTAAATTTGATGAGGAGAAGTAGACCTTCAGGTGATCTTTGCTCTATTTATCATGCCATGAATAAACGGCATGATAAATAGAGCAAAGATCACCTGAAGGTGATTTCCTATTAATTTCCTATTAATTCTATAAAATGCGTGATGGCATTCACTGGTATCATTCTTTTTACAGTCAGTATTGCTGCATTTGGTGAATTTTAAGTACATAAGAGATAATTACATTCATCTTGAATGATTGCTCAGAAAGGTCAGCATACAGGACAGTCATTTTTGGGTAACAAAAGGTTGTGCACATAATGCAGCATTATTCATTTTTCAGTGGAAGAAATCAATCTGGGAAATCAACAGAATCACAGAATATTCTGAGCTGAAAGGGACCCACAACTGAGTACGTTAATTGAAGTAATTTCTGTGTAATCTGTAAGTTCTTTGACTTTAAAAATGCTGCATGGACTGTTTAAAATGAAAGTATGCTGGAAATTTTCTCAGACAGAAAATGACCAGGGAAGACTTTGACAAAGACAGCTGAGATTCAGTTGCTCAGAGGTCATTGTAGGGGAGCAGGTATTTGTAATTCTTCACTGAAATGTTTTTGCTTTAATCCAGCCTGGTTTTTCAGTCTTCCCACAACAGACCCAGAATTGTTTGTTCTGAGGGAGTATTTCATCCCAGCCTTTTGTCCAAAGCTCAAAGACAGAGCATGTTTTTTGACAGCTCTAATATGAGGCACTCTTTCTGTCTTTCTACAGTCTTTTTAATATCGCAGAAAAAAAAAATTGCAGTTTAATAGGAGGGTCTTTTTTAGCTATAAAGTTAGTTTTTGCTACTCGATTAAGTCTCTTCAGGTTGAATTCTGTGCTGAAAGGAAGTTACTAAGAAACTCTACTCCTTTCAGAGCTGACCTGAAAAGATCTGATTACTTGATTCCAACATTATATGTCTTACGTGACAAACAAATAAAAGTCCCTAGAAGCACGAGCTAAATGATCATCCAGTGGACAATTTTTTTCTTTGTTTTCTGCCTTTCTGGGTCTGAAAAGTGCTCATCTTAGAAATGAGATCTTTTTGGGATCAGTACTATCACTGACTGTATTTTTACCCTGCTTGGTAAAACTGGATAGCTTTCTGTTATGTATGTAGTTTCTTGGCAAGCAAATACTAGTGGCCCTGCAGCTCAGCAGTCTATCAGAGACAGTTTAAGCCATGAAGAAAATGACTGCTCTGTTGGCCAGTTTGTATAATTAATTTTCTTTGGACAGTATGTAAGAATAGTTGTTTTGGAATTGTCCCAGGGCTCATCTAGTGTAGGATCTTGTTTGCATTAGTAGCTGTTAGCAGGCAAGCCCAGGAACAGAGCTTGATTCAGGACTGGCAACTAAACCATATAAGCTAATGCTTTTCAGATCACATTTTGAAAATTTGCATTGTCCTGTGAAGGGATGATTGTGCCTCAGGAATTTGAGAGACTTCTAATGATTCTCTTTACCAGAGCTCTCCTTGAAGAAATAGTATCACCAAAGAAGTACTACTACTATCACAGAAAAGGAATAACAGTGTAACTGTTAGTAAAATAACTTATAGTAAGGTGTGTTCATTACTTACAGAAACACGTATTGTGATGCTACTGAGTGTTGCCATACTTCATGTGTCTCAGCTGAGAGATGTGAGAGGTGTCGGAGTGCTGTCTGCTGCAACTTGAGGCCCGTTACAGCCTGTTTTTCTGCTTGTTGTAGCTCCCTTGCCACTTGGGGTCAGTCTGATGTTGTCACTGAGATGGCAGCTGAAGTGGTGGTAATGCTAAAACATCCGGCCCCTCTGCTGGTTCTCCTTTTCCCCCCCCCATGTTTGCAGTTGGCAGGCATGCTATAGTCAGGCAGGTGCACTACGAGGAAGCACTTATGTGGAACAAAGCAGGATAAAAGGAGGTGTAACAAACCCCAGTATTGCTTTCCGGAGAGGAGCTTGGGGTGAGCAGGTAGAGCTGTTGGTGGAGGAGGAGGGCACTAGCAGAAAGAGGCAATGCAAAGCAAGTCACAGACTAGTGTTTCAGCATGGAGCTTCAGTGTGCAGTTTCGGCATATTGCCTTTCTGTGCTGAAAGAGCAAGCTTGCCTAACAGCACCATCTAGCGAGTCCTGCAGTGGAACAGGTGGAGGATCAGAAGTAGCCTGTATCGTGAGGTCCCGCTCCTCACATTTGGAATTGTAGAATCATTTATGTTGGAAAAGACCTTTAAGATCATTAAGTCCAACTGTTAATCCAACAATGCCAAGTCCACAACTAAGGCAATGATATAATGTAATCTATTCAGTAGATTTATAAATATGTAGATACATATATATAGATACATATATAGATCTTCAGCAACTCTATGAGAAGGGGCTTTATAACAGCTGCTTTCTGCCTCAGCTAAAGTTCATCAAAAAATCACAGAAGACCTTGTTGGGTTAAAAAAATTGTACTTTAGGGGAATGCGAGTTTAACCTGGGCTAAAATCACCTTAACTGCAGAATGCAATTAAAAGTGGTAAGAAAATAGAATTACACACGCCCAAGAGGAGAAGTGCAGAAATAAAGGGCACTGTTCACAGAGAAAGTGGTATATTTGGCCTTATGCACTGGAAGCCACACAAGAGAATACTTTACAGATGCTGTATTTTCCTGTGTAATTATGCTTTTTATTTGATGGTGTCTACATGTGTGTATATTCCTTAGAAACACTCCAACTTTTCTAAAAGGAAAGGAAATTAATCTTAAATATAGATAACTGGTATTTACTTAGTGTTTTACTTTGGCATTGCACCTTTTTCTTGCAGTTTCTATCATAATGAAGTGTAGCTGTAGTCACTTGATGTTATTTGTAGCGCTTGAGTCTTGTTAGTTCAGACACATATTGTGGACTAATACTCACGTTATCTGTGTTTTCCTTGGCACAGTGTTGTCTGCAACACTACTTGCGTGGGAACGGGAGCAAGGATAGGTCTGAGAGAGTCAAGGCAAAAGTGAATGTAAAATCAGCTTTTGGCTTTTATTCCTCAGTCTCCCACACTCTGCTAATAACATGTAAAGAGCAGTTCGTGTTGCAGCTCTGCAGCATGATTAGAGTGGAGCAACAGTTCTGTGTAGCTAGAGTGGAAGCACATTTATTCTTTAAAAAGCATAATTGAGTTTCTGAAAGCTACATAATAAGTGAGACTGCAAGGAGCTGCAGAATGCAGTCTTAGTGTAGATATTGACCCACGTTTTGCACTCAAGAAAAAGATCCAAGGTAGTTGTGTCTGGCTGACTTTCAGGCATAGAGCCTGTTTCAAGAAAAATCTTTCAATTAGAAAATGAAACTTCAGCTTTGACTTCAGCTTAGATTCTTTCATCCCCTCTGTTTGGTGAAATGTCAGTGCAGGCTGCTGGATTGCTGGTGATCCTCACAGAACAGACAAACTTATAGATGCTTCTGGAGATGTAATATGCAAAAAAATCAGTATTTGAACAAGGCAGATTTTATCTATGAAGAATGGCCAAGCTGAACTAAACTAAGGATTTATCTATCTGCTCTTGTGCCTGAGAGTAGCAAGTAGCAGACGGCTAAGGAGGAAGTAATACATTAAGCCTTGTTTCTTGTAGCAGGTCACAGCAGTACAGTATACCATGGGCTGTCCATGGTTTAGGGAATTGCTAAGCCATGGGCTGTAGCCTCATTTTTGCCTTTAACAGTCCTTGGAAGGCTTTTCTTCCCTTACTTATTTTAAATCAATGTGATTATTTGTTGAACTCCTGTACACTTTTGCTGCTACAGACTTTTGAAGCTGAGTTTCACATTTTTAATATGCAGTGTACATAAAGGTTTTGTAATGGGTGATCATTTAATTCAATTCAATTTATTATGTCAAATGAATATATCTTTGTTTACTAGTCTGCATGATTTTCTTTCAAGAGTTCAGAGTGTGTTGAAAAATGTGTCTTTCACTGTAACAAGAAAAAAAATGTAATTGCAAATGCAGCTAGATAACAAATAGGGATTTGTAGAACTTCTGAGATGATCTGCATACATGAGGAGTCTTACTTTCCTTTACCTTGCCTGCTAACATTTACTGTCTTGCTTGCAAGTGGAATCTGCATGAGTGAGAGCACAAAAGGGTAGGTGCCAAAATCTCTAGTTAAAAGCTGGGGGGGGGGGGGGGGTGTGCATGTGTCTTGAACTTTGACTGCAAAGTAAAGCAGAAATCCACTTGGGCTTGACAGGCCTAAGATTTTCTAGGCGTTATATGCAGACAAATCTAACTCCCAAACTGGTAATTCTTGAATGCAAACTCAGCGTATTCTGTCTTGGGGTGTATGCGCTCCAGACCAAAGATACATGTCAGGAGCTTTTAAATTTTGTCACCTGTGGCCAGGTGTGGCTTCAGGTTGTGAATTTTCATCCATCTTCTGCCTCCTGCGGTTTGGAAAATAGAGGGTTGTGGACAAACACCAATTGGTATGGCACCCTGTGGCCACTGTAGGGTACAGCGCTCACATTAGATGATTTTTATTTCAGCACCCACAGCTACCAATGTTCGCATCCGCTCCTTTTAGGGGATAGAAATCCTTGTAATGTTAAATTGAAATGGAAATACAGTTGAGCGAGTCAGAAACTTCTTTTTTCCTTATTTTTTTAGTGCAGTGTTTACCAGTGTTCAATTTGAGGGCCTTGTGTATTTTGTAGTTTTGTTTTGTTTTTTTTTAATCCGAGGGTTGAGCTGCATCAACCCAAGGTTTTCTTCAAAATTGAACATTTACTTGTTTTCTTATTTCTGCAGTGGTCTTACTGTCACACATTACTTCCTTTTTTTTTCCCAACAGCTGTCACCTGCAGTGATCATCCCCAAGTGCAGCTGATTAAGGAAGCAGTTAATGCCACATACATACACGCACATTTGAAGAAAGGTTTTACTAATGCAAGAGTTTGTATTGTCTAAGTTGTGTTGTATTGTTATTGTGCCACAGGAGCAATGGTTGACCAGTATCTCCCTTCTCTTTTTCAGCTTTTTTCATTACTCTTCCTCGGTGAGAATGGCAAGGATTCGGATTCCTAGCACAATTGTTATAATTTTTGTTACAGTTCAGACTGGATTCTTACTCTTCATGTATGCCCGGTACAGTAGCTTCATGCCTCAGTCTGAGGAGAAACCATCACAAGTCCACATACTTATTCTCTCCTCTTGGCGGTCAGGATCTTCTTTTGTTGGTCAACTTTTCAGCCAGCACCCCAGTGTCTTCTACCTGATGGAGCCTGCATGGCATGTGTGGGTTACAATGTACCAGAACAGTGCCAAAGTCTTACACATGGCAGTGCGGGATTTAGTCAGGTCGGTCTTTCTGTGTGACATGTCTGTGTTTGATGCTTACATGCCTTGGAAAAGAAACTTATCCGATCTTTTCCAGTGGGCAGCAAGTCGGGCTCTGTGTTCAGCTCCTGCTTGTGACTCTTTTCAACGTACCGACATAACCAGTGAACTGGCATGCAAGACTCTTTGTGGACGGTATCCATTCAGCAAGGTGGAGGAAGCCTGTAAAACTTACAGCCATGTTGTCATCAAGGAAGTTAGATTCTTTGACTTGAAGGTCCTATACCCCCTCCTCACTGATCCATCCCTGAATCTCAAAATTATTCACCTGGTCCGTGACCCCAGGGCAGTTGTTAAGTCACGGGAACAATCGGTAAAAGCGTTAGCCCGTGACAATGGAATTGTCTTGAGTACCAATGGCACTAAAGTGGAAGATAGCAAATACAAAGTAATGCAAGAGGTTTGTAGAAGTCATGTTCAGATTTATGAAACAGCAACTCTAAAACCACCTAATTTCCTGAAAGATCGCTATTTAATGGTCCGTTTTGAAGATCTGGTAAGAGATCCATTATCAGAAATCTCAGAAATGTATAAATTTGCAGATCTTAGTTTGACTCCCAGGCTCAAAAGCTGGGTTTATAATATCACTCATGGACAGGGACCGGGGGAAAAAAAAGAAGCCTTCAAAATAACATCCCGAGATGCAGTTAGTGTTTCACAGGCCTGGAGAAATGTTCTTTCCTTTCAGAAAGTTAAGAAAATACAGGAAGTTTGCAAAGGTGCTATAAACAGTCTTGGTTATCAGCTAGTGGATTCAGAAAAAGAACAAAGAGATCTGACATTAGATTTGGTGTTGCCAAGACGACAAAATCAATTCAGCTGGTCATCATTTAATCCAAAGCACTGAGACATTTTTGAGAGATCTGGGGAGTTGGGGCAGGGTAGTTGTTTGAATATTTCTATACTGCACAGCATATAGTAATTGGAAAATCCTTGGCTGATGACTTTATCTTTTCGTCTGCTCCTTTTCTGTTAATGTAAGAAGTTTTTTGTTCCCCTGAGTTTTTTACATATTAAAAAAAAAAGACAGCAAGATACTTGGTCAGCCTGTTACTGTGCTGCTCACAGCATTGTTTTAAGAATGTAATTTAAGCACTTTCTATTAAAAGATGGATTCTCAAAGATGTCTGTTTATTGATAATACTTCACTTCTTTTTTTTCATGCTTTAAGTATTTAAGAATCACATTTCTTTATTTGTATATATGGAACAAAGTAAATAGTAAATTCCTTCACTTGACTTTCTTCTTTAAAGTTGTTTTGCAGTTGTATATTTTTTTTCAGACTTTTGATGTTTTAAATCTTACCATACAAGTTTTCCAAAAGGTGGGGCAACTGCAGCAGCTGTGTTGTAAAAGGCTTAAATGGAAACCTCATTTATTGATAGATTTCGTAGGGGTTTATTTGGAATGGCAATATTTACAATCAGATACTTGAATGTAATGTTTGCTTGGATTGCAAGAACCAAAGGATATGAAGAAACTTTCAGTGGAATTACAGTGGAAATAGCGTTTTAATGCTGTCCCTGTTGTGTTCTAATACTGTGACAAAGAATAAGTGCATGCTTGGTCCTGCCACCGCACTCCATACCGTTATCCTCTCTCTGTACAACTATAAGCAATTTGTGAAGATCACTGGGAAGTTTAGTAAGCCTTGAAATTTTGCGTATCGATTATATTGCTGCACGGAAGTGATCCGTTTAACTTCGATAGCAGAGACAGATGTTCGTGTACGGTTAATATTCGGTGCTGCGCCCGAGAAACCCCTGGGGCACCGGTGATGCTCCAGCACCGCGCGGGAGCAGACGCTCGGAATGAGCGCGGGTGGAGGCCGGGGGAGGCTGTCCCCAGCCCCGCCGCTGAGCATGAAGCCTGTACTTGGCGGTTTTGAGACGTCGCCGGTGCCAGCTGCTGGCCAGGAACTCCAGGTAAGAAACCCGTAGTGGCGCTTTCCGTGGCTGCGCTCTGCCTCACACTGGTACTGCTACTTGAAGGTGAGCGGTGAACGGGCGACCGCGTGGTGAGTCCAGGGGAAGACCCGAGGAGAGCGACGGTGCCTGTGGGCACCGCGGCTGGGCTGGCGGGGCCCGCGGCACAAGCAGCGAGTGGCGGGGACTGCCTGCGGATGGAGCGGCGCGGGCGGCAGTGCCGAGCGGGAGCGGCAGCGGGGGTTGCCGAGGACGGCGCCGGGCGGGAGCGGGTGGCACGGTGTGTCCGGAGCCGCGCGGAGCTGCGGTGGCCCCGCGGCGCGCTGCAGTCGCTGTTCGGCGGGGGAACGGAGCGGGCAAGGGGGCGCTTCACCGCACGCCGGGAGCTGCGGTCCAGGGGACGGAACTTGCTATAGTCCGTGTTGGTTCCCAGGGCATGCTGGGTGTTGTGGTTTTCCATCGCTCGGCTGCCGGGCAACCCTCATCATAACCAATACGACGTTTTCCAGCTCCGCAGTTTCTCAGGTTTCCTTTACCACTGTGGACTCTGCTCACGTAGCTCTTCTGTTTTAGGGAGTGCCACATATAGCATTCTGGGTTCTTAATCCAAACCATGTCTTGCCCTTTGAAAATTAATACAGCTGTTAGATGCTTATGAGTTATTCTTGTTCCTTAATAGGGTTGATATAGCTTATTGAATGGAGAAATTAATTTGCAGTTGTAGCATCCTCCGTGAAGTCTGTATCAGTAGATTTATTCTAAAGTACAGCACATTTAGGATGCTTCTATTTTGACCCAGTGAAAACACCTTCCACAGCATAAGAACATGCAACAGTGGTTTTAAATGGCAAAATGGGGGAGTAAATGACTGTAGAAAACGTTTATTTCCTCTTTTTTTTTTTTTTTTTAATTTGTTGGTTTGCATGACTAATCCCAAATATGCAGGAAAATTTCAGTCCTAAACTCCTCTAAATGCACTACTTTTAAGGTTGCATGTACTCTGACCTAATCATCCTCAGTCCTTTGTACTGTTAATTTAGAATTTTTTTCAGCTGAACCAAGGCGAGACCAGCCGAACCTGATGGCCTCGAGCGAACCGAGGCCAGGCTTACGAGGCTGCCTGAACCGAGCCGAGCTCAGCCGAACCGAGCCCGCTGCTCTCGTGCGCGCTAATTAGCGCGAGTGCGGTCACAGCCTAATGAGCTCCTGTGCCACCCCGCGCTCCCGGGCGAGTTTAACGTGAGGCGCCGCCGCTTGCCCGCCGTCAGGGAGCCGAGCCGAGCTGAGGCGCGCCGAGCGCACTGAGCGGCTCCGAGTTCGGCCGAACCGAACCGAGCCGCGCCGAGCGCACGGAGCAGCTCCGAGTTCGGCCGAAGCGAGCCGAGGTGCGCCGAGCGCACTGAGCGGCTCCGAGTTCGGCCGAAGCGAGCCGAGCCGCGCCGAAGAGGCGAGTCCCGCCGAATGCAGCCGACAACAGCCGAGTTTAGCCGATTACAGCCGAGTTTAGCCGAGCAGCTGTGAGCCTTGAGGTGAGCGTGCATCGTTGCCGGCTTGGGATTGAGAGATATGCACTAAGGAAACCAGCTTTGGGGAGGGAGGCAGGGAAATCCTCTCCTAACGTTTACCAATTCTTCCGTCAAACTCATCACGGCAGGACAGCGTGAAGACTGAAAGTGTAAGAAGATGTGGAGAGAAACAGAGAATCTGACAGGAGCAGCGAACGCACAAGTGCACGAATTTTGCTTTTTGCTTGGATGTAAACTCAGAAGTTGTAAGGAATTTGGGAATGAGAAGGGGCATTTCAGAAGGAGAAGAAGGAGAAGAAGTTGTTGTTACAGTCCTGGCAAAAGCTTTTGTTCTAGCTAATAAAAGAAGTTAGTTTAAATTAAAAAAAAAAAAGGTGTTTTTTTTCTTCACTATTATATTCATTGGTGGTATATGGTGTGTTGTTTTATTTCTTGGTGTTATTAACTCTGTGTAAATTGTTTTTTGAGTGAAGCTAACTTTGGATGTGTTGGTACTGGGATTTTGGTTTGTTTACTGTATGTATAAACATACAGATTTGGTAGGGCCAGCTCGGCTGCTGGAGTTTTGGGTGTGAATTTATTAGATGGCTTTTATTAAACACAGAATAATTATGTAAGGTAACAGCAAATTACCCAATTTATCTAGCTATGTAACCTTACCACAAAGTTTTATTTCTTACCACTTTTCTGTTCTTCTGCTCCAAGTAGTTGTTGTAAAAAAGAAAGCACTGCTATTTTTCTGAAGAGTTTTCTTCTATAACAAGCCCTTTACTGCCCTTGAATGTGAGTCAGAGGAGCCAAACAGCTGCAGCTGCTCTGAGGGCTTGGTGGGATTAGCCCCCTCCCTTTTCCTGGGTGCCATGGGAACGAGAGGCGGGCACCATCAGGGGTATATTAACCCCAGCCGTGGCTGAGGGGCTTCATTCCCTGTCTGGGATGTGCTGGGGTAAGAGCTCTCCTCTCATTTCAGGGAAGAGGCTCTTTCAGACTATCTCAGCTTCTTTTCAGCAGGTGTTTCTGGGCATCTAAAGCACAGAGGCTTGGAAGATTCTGTGAAGAAAACAGCATGGAATACAGGGAGTATTTAGGTTTGTGATTTTGGGTTTTGTGTTTAGGAGGGGTAAGGTGCTTTTGTAATTTTTAGTTTTGCTCTGTTGTTTTTTTTTTTTTTTGGTTGAATTTCTTTTGGTGGAATTTTTGGGGTTTTTTGGTTGATTTTTGTTGTTTTTTTTGGATTTTTTTAATGGTTTCTGTGTTTTTTTTTGTTTCTGTGGGGAGTTAGGTGTTTTGGGTTTTATTATTTTTGTGGGTTTTTGTTTGTTTCTTTTTTTTTTCCTTGTTTGTTTTTGGGATTGTTCTTGGTTTTTTGGCTTTTCTTTTTTTTAATTGAGGAGTACAACTCCCTGAAATTCCAAGCTGTGTCAAGCACAATATTTTTTTCAGCAGATTCATCATATCACAAGAGGGATCTGCCCAGTGTCAAGGATGATGTTTGAGATTGAGGCTTCAGGTGAGTTGAGGATTGTGACTGGGAGAGGGAGGGTGAGCAGGTGTCCAGTTAGGAGTTCTTGGGAGGGGGTTTGCAGGCAGCAGGGTGAGAAAGGGTGTTTATTTGTGTATTTGAGGGCCCCCCCACACAAGGCTGTTCAGAAGCCTAGCAGGGGCATTGCCATGTCTTTCTCACATGAGGTTATCCACTGCACTCACAGCAATGCCATTTAACTTTGCCTTTCTCTAACCCAGGTGCCACTCCTAATGAAGGCCACAGCCTTGGAATCAGGATGAAGCTGGAGCCTGAAGGAGCCAGGCACACTCAGGAAAGGGCAAGTAGCTGCCTTGGTGGGATTTGGCCCACATAACTCTGGACTCACACTTTGGATTTGGTTTTCTTTATTGCAGCTGACCAAGAGGCTCACAGGCCATCACGAGGCCCTCCGAGGCAGACTCACTTCAGGTGCAACGTGGATCCACATCACCGATCATCCAAAAGATAAGTCGGGGGCCACAGCCCGGAGATGGGAGAGTAGTGGGTTGGGAGTTCTTGGGGCAGATTTAAAGATTAGCAGAGCGAAAGGCAATCTTCTCCAAGGGCCTCTTAGGACAGCTAAAGGGAGAGGCTCTACTTTTGATGGCAGCTTTCAGGCGGGCAGTGCAGAACAGCTCCGGTCTGTGTCGTGGTGTCGGGTGTGCCGTGTTACCTAGTGTGTCTTTGGGGTCCCTTTTGCCTTCTCCCCTCGAGGCCCTCACCACAAGCATGATGTGTTGTGTTTAATGTCCCCCTGTTTGTCACGTTCTGTATCACGGGTGTGTGCTCACATTTGTGCCGGAGCTGTTCTGCCCTGCCGCATGGCCTGCTGCAATAGGAGAAGCCTGCGGAGTTGGAATTTGTAATGTGGGCTGTACTTGGGCTCTAGATGCTGTTCCTAGATTGACATAAGGTGTTTGCAGCTTGTGAGTTACCCTGGTGGTGTTTGACATATGTTCTAACTTTCTTTCAGGTGCAGATGCATTCCACGTGTGGCAGAGGGTCAGGGTTAGGAGGTGCCGGGCCTTCTTAGGAGCGCGGTGAGTAGCAGGGTGGTGGGGTTTTGGCTGATGCGGTGCCAAGATCAGGCACTGATGTTTGGTTCTCTTTAATGTAGCTGTCTGAGAGACACCAGCCCGGTGCCAGCAGGACCTTCCCAGCTGACGAGGTGGCCTTTCTTTGCACCTGACAGGGACCAGCATCCCCAGATGTCTGAGAGATAAGTAGAGGGCTGTGACCCACAGTGGGGATGAAGGCATGGTGCTGTTTTGGGAATTACTGGGAGGGGTTTTTGATTCAGCTTTGGAGGTGGGGTGTGTTCATGAGGTGGCCCCTTAGGCCCCATATAAGCAAAGTCTCACTTTTGATCACAGTGCTGAGGTGTGCAGGGCAGAGCAGTCCCAGTGTGTCTCATGTCACTTGTCTATTGTGCATTGTGTGTTGTTTGTGTATCCTGTTTCTTTTACGTTAGCCTTTGAGGGGCCTGTCAGACACCCAGGCATCATTATTGGCATCTCTGATCTCTGCATTCCTAGGCCTGGCACCCAGGCCATAGATGCGATTCTGACACCTGTCTGAGCTCTCCAGTCAGAAGTTCTCTCTTTGGAAGCATCCAGTCAGATGTCTTTTCAGTTCTTGTTCTGAGCTGTAGGGACAGCCATGACCCACCTGGATCCATTTTGGTGGATTAGGACTTGAAAGAATGTGAGGGCAGGCAGAGGATTCTGACCATAGGATTCCTGGGCATCGATCTTTGCTGTTCTTGGAATAAATCCTTCAGTTAGCATCTTCTTCCTTCAGGGTTCTCTGAGCCTCATCAGCTGACTGTCAGTTTGAACTCAGTCATCTCCTTTTGCATTCTCTCAGTCCTTGCAGCCATTTTCCTTGCCAAGAGATTTCTGTTCCTGTTGTGTCCCCGTTGTCTGTCCTGTCCTGTCCTGCCTGTCCTGTGTCACGGGTGTCAGCACACAGTTGTGCCGGAGCTGCTCTGCCCTGCCGCATAGCCTGGTGCGATAGGAGAGGGCCCGGGGACTTGGAATGTGTCATGTGGGGTGTAGTTGGACTCTAGATGGGATTTGTAGATGGACTCATCATATCTGGAGCTCATCAGTTATCCTGCAACAGTTTGACTCTTGTCCTACCTTTTTTATTCAGATTGAGATGGATTAAATCTGTGCCAGAGGGCCCCATCCCAGGTGAGGGGATTGCCCCGAGCAGGTGAGGCCCCATTTGTCTCTGCAGCAGAAGTGTGTATGGTGACTGTGTTACAGCACTGTTCTTTGTCTTTGTTTTTAGGAAATAAATCTGGATACCAGCAGCCAAGGTGGGCAGCGGAGAGAAGTGGTTGTTATTGCTCAGCTCTCAAGCACAACAATTTTTCAGCAGATTCATTGTGTCACAAGAGGGATCTTCCCAGTGTCAAGGATGATGTTTGAGATTGAGGCTTCAGGTGAGTTGAGGATTGTGACTGGGAGAGGGAGGGTGATCAGGTATCCAGTTAGGAGTTCTTGGGAGGGGGTTTGCAGGCAGCAGGGTGAGAAAGGGTGTTTATTTGAGGGCCCCCCCACACAAGGCTGTTCAGAAGCCTAGCAGAGGCATTCCCATGTCTTGCAGCACACAAGGTCATCCAGTGCACTCACAGGAATGCCATTTAACTTTGCCTTTCTCTAACCCAGGTGCCACTCCTAATGAAGGCCACAGCCTTGGAATCAGGATGAAGCTGGAGCCTGAGGGAGCCAGGCACGCTCAGGAAAGGGCAAGTAGCTGACTTGCAGGGATTTGGCCCACATAACTCTGGACTCATACTTTGGATTTGGTTTTCTTTATTGCAGCTGACCGAGAGGCTCACAGGCCATCACGAGGCCCTCCAAGGCAGACTCATTTCAGGTGCAGCGTGGATTCTCATGACTGATCATCCAAAAGATAAGTCGGGGGCCACGGCCTGGAGATGGCGGAGTAGCAGGTTGGGAATCCCTGGGACAGATTTACAAATGAGCAGAGGGGAAAGCAATCTTCTGCAAGGGCCTCTTAGGACAGCTGAAGGGAGAGGCTCTGCTTTTGATGGCAGCTTTCAGGTGGGCAGTGCAGAACAGCTCCGGTGTGTGCCGTGTTCCCTAGTGTGTCTTTGGGGTCCCTTTTGCCTTCCCCCCTCGAGGCCCTCACCACAAGCATGATGTGTCGTGTTTCATGTCCCCCTGTTTGTCACGTTCTGTGTCACGGGTGTCTGCAGGTATTTTTGCCGGAGCTGTTCTGCCCTGCTGCATGGCGTGCTTCAGTAGGACAAACCATGGGGAGTTGGAATTTGTAATGTGGGCTGTACTTGGGCTCTAGATGCTGTTCCTAGATTGACATAGGGCGTTTGAAGCTTGTGAGTTATTGTGGAGGTGTTTGACATATGTTCTAACTTTCTTTCAGGCGCAGATGCATTCCGTGTGTGGCAGAGGGTCAGGGTTAGGAGGTGCCGGGCATTCTTAGGAGCGCGGTGAGTAGCAGAGTGGTAGGGTTTTGACCGATGCGGTGCCAAGGTCAGGCACTGATGTTTGGTTCTCTTTAATGTAGCTGTCTGAGAGACACCAGCCCAGTGCCAGCAGGACCTTCCCAGGTGACGAGGTGGCCTTTCTTTGCACCTGACAGGGACCAGCATCCCCAGATGTCTGAGAGATAAGTAGAGGGCTGCAACCCACAGAGGGGATGAACGTGGGGTGCTGGGTCAGGACTCCCTGAGGTGGGGGTCTGAGTTGGCTCTGGCAATGAGGGTAGCCAAGATGTTGCCCCTTAGGCCCCATATAAGCAAAGTCTCCCTTTTGATCACAGTGCTGAGGTGCGCAGCAGGGCAGAGCAGTCCTGGTGTGTCTCGTGTCACTTGTCTTTTGTGTATTGTGTGTTGTCTGGATATCTCATGTCTCTTATCTTAGCCCTGTGAGGAGCCTCTCAGCAACCTTTCCTAGCATCCGTGATCTCAGTGTTCCTTGCCCTGGCACCCATGCCATAGATCTTTTGACTGGGGAGCTCACACATGCATCAGAAATGCATCTCGCTTTAGAAGCTTCCAGTCAGATGTCTTGTCATGTCTTGTTCTGAGCTGTATGGACAGCCATGCTGTGCAATGATCCATTATAGCAGACTAGGACTTGTAAGGATGTGAGGTTAGGGAGAGGATTCTGACTGTAGGATTCCCGAGCCTCCATCTTTGCAGTTTTTGGAATAAATCATTCAGTTTGCATCTTCTTCCTGCAGGGTTCTCTGAGCCTCATCAGCTCGCCATTAGCTTCAACTCTTCTTCTTTTGCCTTCTCTCAGTCCTTGCAGCCATTTTCCTTGCCAAGAGATTTCTGTTCCTGTTGTGTCCCCGTTGTCTGTCCTGTCCTGTCCTGCCTGTCCTATGTCACGGGAGTCAGCACACATTTGTGATGGAGCTGCTCTGCCCTGCCGCACAGCCTGGTGCGATAGGACAAGTCCCAGGGACTTGGAATGTGGAATGTGGGGGGCAGTTGGACTCTAGATGGGGTTTGTAGATGGGCACAGGATATCTGGAGCTCCTCAGTTATCCTGCAACAATTTGACTCTTGTCCTACCTTTTTTATTCAGATTGAGATGGATTAAATCTGTGCCAGAGGGCCCCATCCCGGGTGAGGGGATTGCCCCGAGCAGGTGAGGCCCCATTTGTCTCTGCAGCAGAAGTGTGTATGGTGACTGTGTTAAGCACTGTTCTTTGTCTTTCTTTTAGGAAGTCAATCTGGATACCAGCAGCCAAGGTGAGCAGCGGAGAGAAGTGGTTGTTATTGCTCAGCTCTCAAGCACAACAATTTTTCAGCAGATTCATCGTGTCGCAAGAGAGCTCTGCCCAGTGTCAAGGATGATGTTTGAGATTGAGGCTTCAGGTGATTGAGGATTGTGACTGGGAGAGGGAGGGTGATCAGGTATCCAGTTAGGAGTTCTTGGGAGGGGGTTTGCAAGCAGCAGGGTGAGAAAGGGTGTTTATTTGAGGGCCCCCCCCCCCCACAAGGCTGTTCAGAAGCCTAGCAGAGGCATTGCCATGTCTTAGAGCACACAAGGTCATCCAGTGCACTCACAGGAATGCCATTTAACTTTGCCTTTCTCTTACCCAGGTCCCACCCCTAATGAAGGCCATAGCCTTGGAATCAGGATGAAGCTGGAGCCTGAGGGAGCCAGGCACGCTCAGGAAAGGGCAAGTAGCTGCCTTGGTGGGATTTGGCCCACATAACACTAAACTCATACTTTGGTTTTGGTTTTCTTTATTGTAGCAGACCAGAGGCTTACAGGTGATCATGGGGCCCTCCGTGGCAGACTCATTTCAGGTGCAACGTGGATCCACATCGCCGATCATCCAAAAGATAAGTCGGGGGCCACGGCCTGGAGATGGGAGAGTAGCAGGTTGGGAATCCCTGGGACAGATTTAAAAATGAGCAGAGGGAAAAGCAATCTTCTGCAAGGGCCTCTTAGGACAGCTAAAGGGAGAGGCTCTACTTTTGATGGCAGCTTTCAGGTGGGCAGTGCAGAACAGCTCTGGTCTGTGTCCTGTTGTCCGGTGTGCCGTGTTCCCTAGTGTGTCTTTGGGGTCCCTTTTGCCTTCTCCCCTCACCACAAGCATGATGTGTCGTGTTTCATGTCCCCCTGTTTGTCACGTTCTGTGTCACGGGTGTCTGCGGGTATTCGTGCCGGAGCTGTTCTGCCCTGCCCATGGCCTGCTGCAGTAGTCAAAATTCCAGAAGTAAAAGTCTTGGCGCAGAAATATTTAATCAAGTATAAAAAAATATGAATGAAATGATATTAAAAATATGGAAAACTACTCGCATCAGATGTAATATAGAATATAAATTTAGTTTTAAATTGACATTGGTAAAGATAAATGTGTGCGTAAGCAAAATACAATAATATACATTATAAATACAAATATGAATATAAAAATTGAACATTAGGATAAAACCTATTTAAATTTTGTTTAAAATAAAGGGTTGGGTTTTTTTATTCATATTGTGTTAGAGGCAGGGTTTTTATTTTAGATAATATGAATGTAGATATTATTGTTATATATTTCTATATATTGAGATACACAATCAAGATATAAATATATGTATAAGCACAAAATACAAAGAAACACAAATAATAGGAAGAGATGTAATGAAGAACACAAAGAACAGTATACATAAGTATACATTTTAAATGTACATGTGAATATGAACCTGAAAAATAGAGTTTTAAATACTATTTAAATACTCTTTAGAAAAAAGGGATTCTGTTTGGCTTTAATGTGGATGGAGGCAAAGG
Source organism: Melospiza melodia melodia (assembly GCF_035770615.1). NCBI lineage: Eukaryota > Metazoa > Chordata > Aves > Passeriformes > Passerellidae > Melospiza > Melospiza melodia. The sequence continues at coordinate 22,926,089 of NC_086206.1, forward strand.
TTTTATTTTAAATAATCCAAGTGTTACAGAAGTAAAAATCGTAACAGAAATATATACTTACTATGTTAAAAATATGTATAAAAATACACAAGTAAATTTAAGCTTTAGGGATATATGCAATATGGAATAGAAATGTATTTATAAAAAGAAATGTATAAATGGACAGTGTATACATCAATATACATTGTTAATAGAAATGTGAATATTAATATGAAAAAAACTTTAAAAAATATTTAAATATTTTCAAAATAAGTGGATGTCTTTTTGTTGTTTTATTTTTTTTTTTTGTGTAGTGTTTTGTTTTGTCTTTTATCCTATTAGATTAGAGGCAGGAGTTTATTTTCCCTCTTCCCGGTTGTTTTGGGGCATTTATTTCAGAGCGGTTTTCGGCGGGGGCCGCCCCTGTTCTTTTTTGCCGCCTTCGCTGCCCGCAGCCCCGAGGCGCGCTGCGCCCCCGGCTGGGGCGGGCGGCAGTGCTGCCGCCTTGTGGGCAGAGCGCGGTACTGCAGCCCTGCACCGAGAGGCCGCCACCTTGGGAGTGGCGCGTGGCCGATGTCGCGGAGTTTTGGTTGACCTTCTCAGCATGGCGGCGAAAAGGGCGGGGGAGTGGAGGACCGGGTGGGTGTAACTGCACTGCCTGCACAGAATACCGACGTCATGGCGGCCCCGACGGATTTTTCTGTGGCGTTTCACGTGTACCCGAGACATGCTGTGGGCTCAGGGGCGCCGCGGGCGCGTGTATTTGTGAGAGGCATCTGGGTAAACGCCTCGCTGTGCCGGGGTTCTCTCGCGTCCCCTTTCCCGCCCTGAGGGAGCCGAGCCGGGCCGAATAGTTCCGAAGAGCCGAGTGTGGGCGAAAACAGGCGAGTTTCCCCGAAGAGCCGACTGCGGCCGGAAACAGCCAACTTGAACCGAAGAACCGAGTGCGGCTGAAAACAGCCGAGTTTACACCAAGAGCCGATGATAGCCGACTGGAACCGATAGCCGAGTGTAGCCAACTTGAGCCGCATTTAGACAACGTGCCGAATACGACCGAGTTTAGCCGAAGAGCCGAACTGAAACGAGTTTAGACCAAGAGCCGAAGCAAGCCGAATTCAGCCGAGTTTCATTAAACAGAACCGAACGACGCGGCAGCGCTCTGCGTGCAGTGCGCCTGTGCAGACGGCAGGGTGCGCTGTATAAAGTATAAAATATCAACTATCCATAAGAAGGAATAAAAGCTCTATGTCATGTGCAGCAGTAGAAAATTTCAGGCTCCCAGGGAATAAATCGTTTTCTTTAAATCTTTATAGTTTTGGAGTTTTTTTTACTCCCAGGTAGCCTGAAAGTTACTACTGCTGCTTTTTTATTCTCAAGCTAGAAGGGAAAACCATAATTAGATATACAGGGAAAGAAAGAAAGAAAAAGAAAAAAAGAAAATAAGGAAAGGAAATGAAAGGAAGGAAAAAGAAAGGACAGGAAGGAAGACAGACAAAAAAACCCAAAAACCAGCAGGGCAAGGAGAAACCTAGGGGAAAAAAAAAAAAAAGAAAAAGAAAAGAAAAAAATAACAAAAAAAACAAACCCACAGAAAAAAAACCTCGGGATGGGCGAGAAACCCCCCCCCTCCCTGAAAAATCCAAGATGGGCAAGAAAAATCCCAGAAATACCACAGAAAAAAAAACCAGGAAAAAACCAAAATAAAGACAAAACCAAAAATACCCAAGGAACAACAACAAGGGCAAGAAAAAAACGCAGAAGAAAACCCCAAGATGGGCATGAAAAAGCCCAGAAAAAAAAAAACAAAAAAAAAACAGAGTAATACGTAAGAAAGGCAGAGAAAAAAAAAACACAGTAAAAAAACCAAGATGGGCAGGAAAAATCCCTGAAAACAGACCAGAGAAAAACCCCAAGATGGGCAAGAAAAAAAATCACAACAAAAAACCAAGATGGGGAAGAAGAAATCCAGAAAAGAAAAACCCAGGGAAAAAAAAAAAAAACTGAAAAAAAACCCCCAAGGGGCGCAAGGCGAAACCAGAAAAAACACCAAGATGGGCAAGAAGAATCCCAGAAAAAAAAATGCTAGATGGACCCGAAAAAACCCCGGAAAAACGAGGAAAAAAAAAACCAGGGAAAAAAACCGGAAAAAAATCCCAAAAAAGGCAAGAAAAAACCCAGAAAACACAGAAAACCAAGGAAAAAACCCCAAGATGGGCGAGAGAAAACTGTCGTAAAGACTGCCGTAAAGCGCGACTGTCGTAAAAGGTGCCGTAAAGCGCGACTGTCGTAAAAGGTGCCGTAAAGCGCGACTGTCGTAAAAGGTGCCGTAAAGCGCGACTGTCGTAAAAGGTGCCGTAAAGCGCGACTGTCGTAAAAGGTGCCGTAAAGCGCGACTGTCGTAAAAGGTGCCGTAAAGCTCGACTGTCGTAAAAGGTGCCGTAAAGCGCGACTGTCGTAAAGACTGCCGTAAAGCTCGACTGTCGTAAAAGGTGCCGTAAAGCGCGACTGTCGTAAAAGGTGCCGTAAAGCGCGACTGTCGTAAAAGGTGCCGTAAAGCGCGACTGTCGTAAATACGGCCGTAAAGCGCGACTGTCGTAAAAGGCGCCGTAAAGCGCGACTGTCGTAAAAGGCGCCGTAAAGCTCGACTGTCGTAAAAGGCGCCGTAAAGCGCGACTGTCGTAAAAGGCGCCGTAAAGCGCGACTGTCGTAAAAGGCGCCGTAAAGCGCGACTGTCGTAAAAGGCGTCGCAAAGCGCGACTGTCGTAAAAGGCGTCGCAAAGCGCGACTGTCGTAAAAGGCGTCGCAAAGCGCGACTGTCGTAAAAGGCGTCGCAAAGCGCGACTGTCGTAAAAGGCGTCGCAAAGCGCGACTGTCGTAAAAGGCGCCGCAAAGCGCGACTGTCGTAAAAGGCGCCGCAAAGCGCGACTGTCGTAAAAGGCGCCGTAAAGCGCGACTGTCGTAAAGACTGTCGTAAAGCGCGACTGTCATAAAAGGTGTTGTAAAGCGCGACTGTGCGATTTGTCCTAAAGAGCCGAAGAGTCGAGTGTGACTGAAAACAGCCGAGTTTCACCGAAGAGCCGAATGTGGCTGAAAACAGCCGAGTTTCACCGAAGAGCTGAGTGTGGCCGAAAAGAGCCGAGTTTACACCAAGAGCCGATGATAGCCGACTGGAACTGATAGCCGAGTGTAGCCGACTTGAGCCGCATTTAGACAACGTGCCGAATACGACCGAGTTTAGCCGAAGAGCCGAACTGAAACGAGTTTAGACCAAGAGCCGAAGCAAGCCGAATTCAGCCGAGTTTCATTAAACAGAACCGAACGACGCCGCAGCGCTCTGCATGCAGTGCGCCTGTGCAGACGGCAGGGGGCGCTGTATAAAGTATAAAATATCAACTATCTATAAGAGGGAATAAAAGCTCTATGTCACGTGCAGCACTAGAAAATTTCAGGCTCCCAGGGAATAAATCGTTTTCTTTAAATCTTTATAGTTTTGGAGTTTTTTTTACTCCCAGGTAGCCTGAAAGTTACTACTGCTGCTTTTTTATTCTAAAGCTAGAAGGGAAAACCATAATTAGATATACAGGGAAAGAAAGAAAGAAAGCAAGAGAAAGAAAAAAAGAAAATAAGGAAAGGAACCGAAAGGAAGAAAGAAGGAAGGAAGGAAGACAGACAAAAAAAAAAAAAACAAAAAAAAACCAGGAGGGCAAGGAGAAACCTAGGGGGAAAAAAAAGGAAAAGAAAAAAACCCAACAAAAAACAAACCCACAGAAAAAAAGCTCGAGATGGGCGAGAAAAACGCCCCCCCCCCCAAAAAAAAACCCGAAGATGGGCAAGAAAAATCCCAGAAATACATCAGAAAAAAAAAAACAGGAAAAAAAAAAAAAAACAAAACCAAAACCAAACAAACAAAAAAGCCCAAACAACAACAAGATGGGCAAGATAAAAACGCAGAAAAACACCCCAAGATGGGCAAGAAAAAGCCCAGAATAGAACCCCAAGATGGGCGAGAAAAATCCCAGAAAAAAACAAAAAAACGGAAAAAAACCCTAAGAAAAACCCAGGAAAAAAAAAAAAAAACAAAATGGCAAAGAAAAACCCAGAAAAAAAAAAAAAACTGAAAAAAAATCCCAAGGGGGGCAAGGAAAAACCAGAAAAAACAACAAGATGGGCAAGAAGAAACGAAGAAAAAACCCCAAGAAGTGCCAGAAAAAAATCAAGGAAAAAGGGAGTAAAAGCCCCAAGAAACAAGGCAAGAAAGAGAGGCAATAAAGGCCACAAAAACTCAAGACAAAAAAAAACAAAAACAAGACATGCCAGAAAAAGGTACGAAAATGGTTCTGCCAGGTGCGATCAAGGTGAGCGGGTTCAGTTTCAGGTCCAGGAGATGAACAAGTGTCAGATTAGCTTGGGGCACTGCTGTGCAATGCAGCCGTGACAGGATTTATGTTTAAATATAGTTTAAATAAATTGGGGATTGTTTGGCTTTTATTGGGGTATGGGCTGCAGATTTCATAAAAAATATAAAACTAGAAATCCAAATATATCATATATATATGTCGATATCAATAAATATTTAATACATATAAATATAAGTAAAAGAAATCTATTGTGTCAAAAGAATATACCTATTATTATATAAAAAGGTATTCTCTCCAATATATATAATATCTATAAATATAACAAATGAAAATTACAAATATAGATGTGAATAAAATTATGACAAACAAAATTATTTTTAAAATTTTAAATGTGTTTTAAAGAAAGGGGTGTCTTTGCTTTTTATTTCGTTAGAGGCAGGGGTTTTATTTTAAATATTATAAGTACTATAGAAATGTAAATCGACATACAGAAATATATAATAAATATATAGAGATATAAAGATATAATACCAAACGATGAATAGAAATACAAACCTATGTAAGTAACGTGAAGAGATGCAATATATAATTTTTATTATACAGTAATATAAATTCTAAATATACATGCGACTATAAATATGAAAAATATATGATGGGGCCTCAGATCAGCACCAGGTGTGTGTGAGGATGATGGGGGTTGGGAGCAGCCCAGGTGTGAGTGTGAGGATGATGGGGGCCCAGATCAGCACCAGGTGTGAGTGTGAGGATGATGAGGGGCCGGGGGGAGGCTGTTTTAGGGGGAGGCTTTGCCTCAGCTCCCTTTTGCATGGAGCTGCTGAGTGGAGGGGTTTATGGGCCGCTCCCGGCGCTGTCTCATGGAAGGACTGCGAGAGCTTCCCACAGGGTCGGGGGGACACCTGGATCCGCGCTTGGGTACGTGGAGCATCGCTTAAAGGAGGCGCCGAGGGACGAATCTTTGTGCCCGGGAGCAGCAGCCGAACAGGTGAGCCCGTGTGGGTTTGGAGCGGGGAATTTTCTCCTTCCCCTTTGCAATTTCATCTTGCCAGTCCCTCCCCGGATCCCCAGGAACAAAAATGGAGCTTATGAAGACAAAAGGAATTAAGGAGAAGGAAGCAGCTCCTCTTCTTTTATTGTCTGCGTTTGACCTGAGGGGATCCCTCTTGACTTGTGGTTTTAAGGGTGTTGATTGCAGGAAAAGCTGCCTTTTCCAGGCTATTAGGGGTATCCCGGGGGTGACAGGGAATCCCTGCGTTCTATTCTAAGGGGAATGGGAAAAGTATTCTTGTGGTATTATGGGTTTGATTTGAAGGCAGCCACCCCATTTGCACCACCCTCGGGTTTAAATGGAGGGGGCAGCCCTGGTGTCCCTCCTTTTGAAGGGTTTGAATGGAGGTCGAAATCGCCCTTTCCCATCAGTCGAAGGCTTTCATTTGGGGAGCACCCCTTCTTTTCTGCTCTCCTAGGGGGTGAAATTGGAGGGGAGAACACATTTCTTTGCCCTTGTTGAAGTGAGGTGCGCCCCGTCTGCGGTTTCGGGGCTGGCTTGCGGGAAGCCGCAGCTCCGGCAGCGTTTGCAGGGCTGCAATGGGGCTGTGCCGCTGCATTGGAGGGCGCTGCCCGTGCCCGCGGCCCGGCCCGGAACGTTCCCGCTCGGGAGCGCTGCTGGCACGGCCCGGGCAGCTGCGGGGGCTCACGGGGGATTCGGCGCAGCCGGGCCGGCCAAGGGCGGCAGGGGCGGAGCCGCGCCGGTGCGAGCCGTGCGGAGCCGAGCGGAGCCGGGCCGGGCCGGCCAAGGGCGGCAGAGGCGGCGCGGGCGCTGCTGCGCCGGCCCGGGCGGTGCCGGCCGCTCCGTCCGCTCCGGGCGCGGGGCTCGGGCGCCGCCGGTAGCCCCGGGCCCGGTGCCGGCCCCGCCGGGCAGGGGCAGTGGGCGGGGCTCCCCGGGACGGCGCCGGCCCCGCGTGCCGGAGCGGCCGCCGCAGGAGCCGCTTTCCTGCCGGGAGCCGCGCTCCGTCCGGGGCCGGCAGCGAGCGCGGGGTTCGGCCGCTCCAAGTTCGGCGGTGCCGTGGCTCGGAGGCGCTTTGGAGGCGTTGATGGCATCGCTGGGTTCGGTTTGCAGCGGCTGTCCGCGAAGGGATACGGTGTTCTTCCTGAGTGGGCACGGTTCTCGGTGCCGGTAGGGGTGATAAAGGTTCGTTTCGGATTGGGTTTTGTAGTCGGATTTTTTTTTTTTTTTTTTTTTTTTTTTTTTTTTTGCCGGGGTATTATGTTTAGAAGGGCGCGCAATGTTTTTTACGGGTCGTAGCGTGAAGCAGTGGTTCGCATTTTAATTCTGTTGCGGTGGCTTTTATTAGCGTGAGTGTGTAGTGTTTGTTTTGGAGGGCTTGAGGTAGCGTCGTGTCGTTCATAGCAGCGGGTTTTTAATCTTTATAATTGCATGTGTGTTTATCGTCTTCCAGGGCTTTTATTTGTTTGGTTTGTTTGATTGTAGTGTATGTTTTATGGTTACGGGTAATTTGGGGACATTGTTTATGGTTACCTTTGTCTTTAGTGTTTGTGTTTGTTTCTAGGTGGTATTTTTATTTTGATAGCTTGAGGCACTATGGGTTTATTCAGTTGGGAATAATTTTTTTGTTGCAGATTTCAGTTTATCTGTTTTTTTGGTATTATTCTTGTTGTTGGTTTCTTTATTTTCTTTCTTTTTTTTTTTTTTTGTTGTTGTTGTTGTCTTTTAATGTATTTGAGTATTGTTTATCAGGGGTTTTTTTGGGAACATGGGTATTTATATGGTGGGTTTCTAAAGTATTTATTTATTTGGGTAGTTAATTTCTTAGTTTTTTCTGGTTGAGATGTTTTTCCATTTTGTTAATTAGTTCAGGTTTTAAAGTTATCTTTACAGAGGATTGTTTATTCTTTGAGTTAATGTAGAGGTAGAATTTTGTTGTTTTTTTTTTTTTTTTGTTAACGTCGTTCAGGGTCAGTGGCACTGTCTTGAGTTTAGTAGATTGGTTTGACTTTTTTTTAGTACTTTTTGTAATTTGCTGTGTGTGTTTCTATAGGATTTTCTTTTATTTTGGTTCCATTTTTCTGTCGTGATGAGAATTGTTATTGAAAAGAGTGTTCTTTGTTTTTTCGCTGACACTTGTTTGGGTGTTGGAGGTATCTTGATGTTTTTGGAAGATATTGGTGGGAATTTGATGCTGTTTGTTCTGTCATTTCATTTAGGAATTGGATTTTAAATATGCAATTATGACTCTAACTATATTGAAACAAAAGAAATAGATGTGTAGCAATGGGAATGAGCCAATTTTATTTTTATATATTCGGTCAATTTTTAAAATTTAACATGTAACATAAGTCATTATATGTTACAATAAGTTACTCTAATTTTAATAGAGTATTGTGTATGTTTATAGATATATGAATAGAGAATATAAATGTAAATACAACCCAAGCAAAAATACAAATATATAAATGTATTGCAACTATATGCAGATATATAAAAAATTAATAATAAATTGTAAATGTAAAATAACATGAATTGTAAAGTATATAATACACGTAATATACTGCATATATTTTATTAAAAATATTATAGGAAAAGGATATAAAATAGATATAAATATGGATGTGATATATGTATCTATCTATCTATATCTATCATTTGTTGTATATTATGATAAATATAAATATAAAAAAAATTTAGGTAGTTTAAAATAATGGATGGTTTTGTTTTTTCTTTGCCAAAGCAGGGGTTTTCGTGTAAAAATTACAAATACAAATAATATAAAGGTAGAAATATAAGTATAGAAATATATCATAAACACATTAAAGATTTATATAAAAATTAGAAATATGAGGAAAAATAAGTTGTAGCAGTAGATATGGTAAATAATTTAAAAAATAATTTCCGTATATTTTTGAATAAGGTGCATATTAAATATAGTTATTAATATAATGCATCAATATAAACTATGAATATATATAAAATATCAACAATCTATAAGAAGGAATAAAAGCTCTTTGTCACGTGCAGCAGTAGAAAATTTCAGGCTCCCAGGGAATAAATCGTTTTCTTTAAATCATTTTCGTTTTGGATTTTTTTTTTTTTACTCCCGGGTAGCCTGAAAGTTTCTACTGCTGCTTTTTTATTCTAAAGGTGGAAAGGTAAACCAAGATTAGAAATACAAGAAAGGCGAAGGGAAGGAAAGGGAAAGGAAAGGAATGGAAGCAGGAGAGGAAGAGGGAAGGGAAGTGGTGAAAAACAGAGTGAAAAAAGTAAAAGGAGTTGGAGGGAAAAAGAGAGGGCATTCGGGAGGAGCGGTGCTGCCTCAGGTCCTTCCCCGCCGTGAGGCGAAGCACCGGTTTGATGCCCAGGAGGGACTGCAGCTGCCGGTGGCGGGGGACGGAGCCGTGGCTGTCAGCCCGAGACTCCAAATCCCGGCAGGCCGTGCTGCTGGCGCGGCGCGTGACGCAACGGCCGACGCGGCACATGAGTGGCTGGCGTGCCAGGCGGTCGCGCGGGGCTGTGCGCGGGCAGCTGCCGGCGCCTCTCCCGCGCGGGACAGCGACGCTGGAGGGGCGCAGCCTCCGTCTGGCCGCCCGCCCGGAGCTGAGCAGCGCGGAAGGAGCGTCCGCCCGGTTCCTCGGCCTCCCTCAGCGGTGCCGGGGGCGGGGGCGCTGCCGCCCGCCGATGGCGGAGGGCGAGGCGGTGCTTTGCTGCCGCGGGCCGGGAGCTGCGGGAGCCGCCCCGGGCGAGCGGCGCCGGGCGCTGCCGCGGTCCCGGTGGGGCGGCCGCCCTCGGGCTGGTGGAGGCGCCGGAGGAGCCCCCGAGCTGCAGCCGTCTCCCTCGGGCTGCTGCCGGTGCTGCGGGCGGAGGCGGCTCCGCCGCGTGTTGGGCGCTGCGAGCAGGGAGCGCTGCGATATCGCCGGCATGACGGGGCTGCTGCCTGCGTTAGTGCCCGTGGCTCTTTGTGCCGTGACAGCGGATGGAGCGGCGCTGGGCGGTAAAGCCAGAGATGGCCGGGAGAATGCCCAGCGCAGGGAGCGGGCGGGCTGTGTGCTTCGGATGGCACAGGTGCGAGCTGCAAAGTCACCCCCCCCTTCCGCCCCTGCCCTCCCGAGCCCCGGGGAAAATGCTTTCCAGCATTGTCGAGCTTCTGAGAGACAAAACTTGTGATTTGACACTAGCATCCAGAAAATGTTTCTGTCTAGATTAGCAAATGCCTAAATTGTTCTTGGTTACATCCCATGACCGGTTTTAGGCAGTGACTTCATACTGCTTTTAGGATTTTCTTGTACAGTGGTGAGAAAATAGGCAGGTCTGATAGTGGTTTCACTTTTTTTCTACTTCACGTTCCATAAGATTCTTTTATCCAAGCGATTGTTTTAAAATTCTACTGTAAGCGTTTGTGGTTCACTTTTTTTTTCTTTGCAGCACCCGGGCCTTTTTTTTTTTTCTCTAAATCGGGAGTAAATATAGCTGAGTAAAATTACCTTGGCTATCTTCCTTCTTTTTAAACTTAATTGTTTTTATTAATAATTCTATTTGAATATGCAGAAAAAGTGGGTATGTCCTGTAATCTATGCTAGCTTTTCTCATTTACAGGGTACTCACAAAATATGTCTCCCTTAGTGTCCCACAGAAACATTCTGGGTGAAATCTGAATTAAGGTATGTGTTTTCAAATAAGTAATCAGTTTAGATATTTGCCTGTGTACCTTTTCCTGTAATTCAGAGCTTGTGTTCTGTGGGTTTTATGATAAACCTGTAAAACATGTAAGAATGGTTTTGCAAGTCTGAATCGTTGAAGGCAGCAATAAGTGGATTTAAAGCCTGTTCTTGAGCAGACAAAGGGGAAAAGTGTGACTCTGATGCTGAACTTGTCATTTTTCATTTGACTTGCCTTTAATTATTGAAGAAGAGAGAGAACTAGGAAAAGAAATAGAATTGATTATTGAGCACTCCTAAAAAGCTCACCATGATTCTGTGTAGAGCCAAAGTGAAGGATGATGGAACAGAGCTCTGTGCATTAGAAGGAAATAAACCTGATGTCCACACAGAGTCTTACTAATTTCTGTTTTTAAAATGCAAAATAAGTTTAGGAAGTGTTGGAAGTTAGTATTTTGGGAAAGAAATGGCAGTTCCACAAAACATTCCATTCCATTTAAGAGAGGCCCTTGGACTGATTCATGTTGTAACTGCTGTCACTGCAATCAGTTGGTGGTTCAGCCTTGAAACGTGCACTTGGCCTTCTATAAAGCACTGTTTTGTTTGCCTTTCAGTGCTATGAGTCTTGATAAATTGGAGAAGTGCCCAAGAGAAATTCATCATCCTGAGATACAAAAGGTAGGAAGTGACTTTGTTTGGTTTGGTTCTTTTTCTTTATTGTTTTCTGGAAATAGAAGTAATTAAGTATAGATACTACTGGTTTGTTTCTTCCAGTAGCTGATAATACTAATACCAATAATAATAATAATAAGAGTAAAGTAATACTACTTCAACTGTCTTTATTTATCCATTGGACTGGCCATTTTAAATCTAAACTTCTAAACACAAATCAAACCATCATCCTTGTAGAATCTTTAATAGGAGTGGGCTAAAGATCCTGGTTTTGTTGACAGGATTTATTGGTTCATGAAGAGCAAGAGGTAAGTACAAGCCTAACTACCCTCTAGCTCACAAACCTGCCCGGTGAATAGAGCTTTGTTTTTTTGATGGGCTTGTGATGACTTTGAAATCAATTGCTCATTCATTACAGTAAAAAAAAAAAAAATTGTTTTGAACATGACAGCAAAAATAACTTTAAGCACAACTTAATAATAATAGATCACCAATTTTAGTTAATAATTTTATGCTGTACTCTTGGGTGAGGGAAGACTCGGACACTCAATATGAGATCAGCAAGCTATGTTTATTGCAGAGAGTATCAGACACTTATACAGCACATAATAAGCTTATGAATATTCTGTAAGCCAAGCGATCTATTGGTTAAACTATACCATCAACTCTTCCTCATTCCTTTGGGCCTACATTCCCTATTTCCCACGTCTCTCTGTCTACTTGTTATCCTACCCAGCTAGGCCCAGGCACACGCTATCTTGCAGGTGCAAAACTCAAAAATACCTGTGTTCGGTACTTTCCCAGCTCCTGGTCGGCTAACGAGCGAATGTCTGCGTGACCTCTGTCATGGAGCCATTTCTCCACACTATACTATCAAAGTTTAAAGGTAAATTATTATATATTAGGAGATGGTGTAAAGTGTATGTTGTAATGTGTAGGATATATACAAAGATACATTCTTGAAAGTCTGTAGAGGAAACAAATTTTTACGCCTTCTGTTTGACTGTTTGTCATATATTTGGTTTTATTTCCCAGGGATCAGTGAATTTTAACTCTGGAGTCCTCTATGCTAAGGATGCTCAGCTTACAGATGATGAAATGTTCAGTAATGGTGAGTTTTTCACCTTCTCCTTCATTGTTTTGCTCATCTGAATAAAACAAAAAAAGGCAAGATTAAAGAAAAAGCAATAGTTTTATTATTTTTACCCTGTTATGTCTGTTTCCTCAGTATTTGCTGGAGCTGTGCTTACCCAAGGTTTGGGTAAAACAAGCTTTGGGTTCCCTCTGTCTCACTGGGAGTTGCCCAATTCAGTTGCATCTGGTGAAATTCACCCTGAGACCTTACAGAACCAGCTCCAACTACGTGAGAGCCATTTGCAGTTCTCTCCAGACGCCTGGAGAATGGGTGACGTTTCTGAGGATCCGGCGAGCGTGCTTCTATCAAAACTCAGTCTGTGAAATTTCTGGGGAAAACCCTTCTGTGTCCTGAAGGGTTCAAACTCTGGTGAGGATCCAGTTATCAGGTGCTCACCTGGATGGTTCCAGCTCCCAAAGGTAACACTTGTACTCTTGCCCTGTAGTTTACATCTATTGTATTTTTGTTATTTTGCAGGATTTTTTGTCTTTGCAAAATATTGTGCATTTCACTCTTTGGAACCTCTCAGATGGTTCTTTGGTGCAGCACCACCCCAGGGGACACTTGGCTGCTGTCCTGAAGGGTTTGGTCGCTAGAATTGTAAATCCTGGAGAGTTTATAAGTCTTCTGTCCCCAGGGAGGTGTCGTGCTTTGTTTACTTTTGTTCTGTTGGTTAGGCGCTGCTTCTCGTTGCAAGTACGAATTTCAAACTGCCCTGTTCTTATTTTAACTGTTTTCCTGGTTCTCTCCGTCCGGCAGGGAAAGACTCTCGTATCCTTGTCGTCGGGCTCGGTGCTGTCCAAGAAGATACAGAGACTAAAAAAATCATAAGAAGCAAAATATGACTGCAGGGAAAAGAAGCTGGAGAGAACAGAAGGTGATATTGTTATCCTTACCCTGTATTAGAGACATCCGCTGTGCTTTGATGCTGGCAGCTGCCAGGGGCTTGTTAGCTCTTCGTAGGCAGGTGTAGGTGTTCACTTGTAGTTTTTTTCTCTGTTCAAGTCAATTCAAACTTTGCTAAGCTTACATTTGAAAATTACTCTCTAGAACAGTCCAGCATGACATGCTGGATGTCGTCTCCCAGAGGGACCCAAAACTGCCATAAATTTCACAGGGAGGGATGGGTGTAGAATACTAAAACCTGTCAAGGTTTTCATTTTTATAGGTATTGGCAAAGAAAAGGAATTTATCTCTAAATTCATTTGGAAAGAAACCCTCTCTCTATCCACTTATTTGTATACAGGAATGTAGGAAACTCTGACTAGAGATGGGTAATATGTTTGAAAATAAAGACATAAGTTTTATCTAGGAATGAACCAATCAAGTGCCCTGAAAGCATGAGAACAGCTGTAGGGGCTGAAGGGAACAGAAAGGGTTCTATCTCATGAACAGAGGTACCTTTTCCTTACAGGTGCTTGTGCTGTAGTTTGGATTCTGCTTCCTAACATTTCTAGTGTGACAGGGTTTACCATAGAGACAATCTGCCAGGAGGTAGCGCTTTGGGGGGTATGGCAGTCCTGGGTGTGTATTCTGAACTCCTTCAGAATGTTAGGTTTGGAGTATTTCTTATCTCAGGAAAACAGCAGTCTTTTGCATCTGCATATCAGCTGTTGAAATTTTGGGTTCAATTTCTTGAATCACAAATGTCATAGGATTCCTCCCAGATGGCAGCTGTCATGAAGTATGGCTCTTCTTGGTCTTGGGTTTCAGGGGCTGTTTCCAAAGTGACCTACAGACATTGGAATGAAATCATTATTTACTGTGTAAAAGAATCACTCTCCAAAGCATCAGCCAGGGTCTAAATGTGCCATTCTGCCTTTTAAAAGTACCAACATCACAGGATTTTTCTCAGATTAAAGCTTCCATGGAGTCGGATCTCTCAAGCCTGGCCCTTGAGAATTGTGGGCCTCCTGTGAACTGGTCTTGCCAGAAGGGCTTGCTGAGTTTTCCATTGTGTGGAAAAGAGATCCCATTTGGAGCCTGAAGCCTCGTGTTTCCTGTAGGATTTCCACTCCTAGAATTGCACACTTTGAAGGATTTCTTATAGCAGAAGTTTTTTGGGAACTAGGACTCTGGCTGGATTTGGGTCTCTGGACTCTCAGGTGAAGTGACCTTGAGACACTAGGGCATGCAGATTTCCTTGCTGTTGAAAAGAGCTATTGTTGGCACCCAGGAGCCATGGTCTGAATGGGGGTGTCACCTCTTAAATTTGCAAATGTCACAGGATTTCTTCTAAATGAATGGTGCTAAGAACATAAGGTCTGGCTGGCTTTCGACTTAGAGGCGCCTCCTCTAAATTGGTCTTCAGACGCTAGGTTGGAAAGTGTTCCTACATATGCCAAATAGCCCTTGCTATGCAATTAATAAGCTTCAAATTACCATGGAGTTGCTGCCCCTGCAAAGATTTTGGCAGAGCCTGGTTGTGGTGCCCCACTCCACTCCACCACCCTTAGCAGGTCCTTATGGTTGCATGGGGAATCATCGTGGAGCATGCCAACCCAGCTCCATCCTGGGAACAGCACCTGTATTTTACCCTAAAATTTCTGTCCCATTATAGCTCCTGTTAGGATACAAATGTAACTTCTCGGTTTCCACTGATTTTACCCCCAGTCATCTTTCCATACAGACATTGCTCCACTCCCCAGAGGATTATTGTGAGCAGATGTGAGCTCTGCTGTCCCTTTGGACTGACAAAGACAGAGGTTTTGTCCCAAGTTGCTTTTGAACCTGTCCTGCACCTGTTACGAGTCCTCAGTCTCCTGCAATTTTGTGGGTCAGTCACATGTAAAACAGCACAGCTGGCTGGCATGCTTTGCTCATGAGGGGAGACAAGAGAAGAATCCCTCTGCTCACACCAGACCTGCAGCTGCCAAACCTCACCAAAGCACCTGAGGAGCCCCCAGGGACTGATGGTACAGAAGGGAGGTGATGGAGGACAGCACAGCAGGCAGCCTGCCCTCCATCTGGGTGTGAAGAAGGCAGGGCTGGGAACTAAGCAACATCCCAGCAGGTCTGGCTGATGGTGCCACCCTGAGGGCTTCCCCTGCCTTTGGGCAGTCCCAGCTGCTGCAGCTCACTTGACAGAGACTCATTGTCTATACTGTGCTTGGCTGCACTGGAGATGATGAAGCCGAGGACAGCAATGGTTGCCTTCACATCCCCTGACTGCAGATGGGAAGGAGGGCGAGCTCTGTCACCTTGGGAAGGCGTCTGCAGAGTCACTGCTGCCCGTCTCTGGAGCGTGGCTCCATTGGGGGACCGTGGTAAGGACAGCAGTGCTCACTTAACTGTGCACCTGAGGACAGCTTCAGGATCTTGTCATACTGTGGGAGAGCAGAGCTTCACAGTAAACACCGGCTAACACACTGACTGCCAGTGTTAACACTAACAGTTCTTACCTAAATATTAATACTAGTAACACTTACTATGCGTATTATTAATCCTAGTAGAGGCTGGTAGCGTTCTTTAGGCTGAGGCTTGCATGAAGAATACAAAATTAATTAACGTTGCTGATTATGCTATTGTGTTGAAATACTTGGCCTCCACTGCGGTAGCCCCACGCTTACCTCAATGGCCTGCCCCAGCAGGTCCCAAAACACCTGGATGCAGATCAGCTTAAGCTTCACTGATGTGATAAACAGAGTTCACTCTTTATAATTTTTAAAATTTTAATAAAGGATAAAAGGACAAAATAATCCAGCACTGGGATGCTTTTAGCACACAGCCAAAGAGCACAGAGGTAGCTTAAAAACATGTTCACTATATACTGTTACATTGCTGAGGTTACAGGCATATTCATTAACTTACACATTATTCAAACATTCCTTTGACTTTTTGATGTTCCAGGAACTCTCTTGTTTGGTTTTAACCTCTGACTTGTCTGCAGAACGTTCTGTAAATTAGGTCTACATATTTTATTTCTTCCTGTAGTTTTATCCTGTTGCTTCACACTCCCTGATAACACTGGTAAGAGTCGATAAATCCTTCCTGGATGCTTAAGCTCTTTTTGTGTCACTATTATCTTATCACTTGGTAGGGGCAGTCTGCAGTTATAAGAAGCAGAATAATTGCTTTACACCATTTTCTGAGTTAGTTACATAGAAGTATTTTAGTTTCTATTTTAACATTTTGCTAAAGCCTACCATATATTTATCAGGCTACTATTCATATGAAATATACAGTGCATACATAAACTGGCATATTACACTATACAAAGCAGTTCAAAGTAAGAATAAGTTTTACCACATCAAAATACTTGTAATGCAAAAAGCTAATCTATGAATGTGAAAGCCAGTATTGTTTTATCATCTATAACATCCGACGACGAGGGTGAGCAGCGGGCCCGCAGCAGGCGGAGGGCGGGCAGGGGGACGCGGGCACTTAACTTTGGCCAGGGTGCTGATCTCGGCCAGTCGGGGCAGGCCAAGTCCCCGCAGAAGCGGAAGCACTGCGGTAGAAGAGGCACCCAGAGCCCGCAGCGGGCGCTGCACGCCCTCCCCGCTCCCGAGCCCTCTCCTCACCAAATCGCCGCCGCTCCCTAGTCCGCCCTGCTGTCACAAAGACGACCCGGAACCCCTCCCGGGCTACACTCTTCTCCGCCTCCTGCCCCGAGTGCCGAAGGGGCGCTCCGGTAGGGGCTCTGCGGGGGTCCTTTCGCCGGGACCTGGGCACGAGAGAGGGCCGGAGAAGGGGACGGGGGTTTGGCGAGCGGGAGCGCCGCCGCCGCCGCCGCCGCCTGCGAGCCCTTCGGGCAGCCCGAGCTCCGCCCCACGCTCCCACGGGCCGCAGCCTGACGGCTCCTAAGCCTGCCAATCACGGCCCGCCTTTCTCCGTCCGCCCTGTCCAATCACAGCCGCCCTTTCAAACCGGAAGCGGTCCCGCCAATCTCAGCCCGCTCAGTCGCGGCTCGCCGCCTCAGACTGGCCCCGCTCGCCCGTACGCCTGAGGCGCCGCTCCCGCCACCGCCGCTTTGGGAGCCGGCGGAGCAGCGTCCCTGCTGCCGCTGCCTCGGCAGGCGCTGTTGCGGACGGCAAGGGCGGCCGGGAGCTTCCAGTTCAGGTCCTGGTCGGGATCAGGTTCTGGTCCAGGGAAGCGGGCAGGCGGCGGGCAGCGGGCGGACGCGGCCACAGCAATGGCGGCGGCGGGAGCAGCGCTTGAGGGGACCGCGGGGAGTCGCGGATCCGAGCGCGGCGGGAATGGGCGGGCTGGGATTGGTGGAGCCGGCAGGCGCTGCCTCGGGTTGTGATTGGCTGGCTGTCCGCCCGTGGGGCATAAATAGCGGGCGTTGGGGCGCCAGCGGCGTCAGTTCGGCGGTGAAGCTGGGAGCGACGGGAGCTGCGGATGCGCGGTCCGAGGAGCGGCGCTGCGCCAGGACGGGACCCCCGCGGCAGCTGATCCGGGGAGCGCCGGTAAGCACGGGCGCGACGCCTGCGGCAGTATCTGGGGCCGGCCGTGTCCAGTTCTTTCTGCCGCGCCCTGCGTGGCGCGGGTAGCCGGCGGCTGGTGTGGGGCCTGGAGTGGCGCGGTGGGGGGGGCGCCGCCTGCTGTCACTGGGGGCTGGGAAGTAGCTGCTTCGCGGTTTCTGGATTTAAAGAAATGTTCAGAATACGAGGAATAAAGCTTGCTTTTTGTATTTTTATTACTTTATTTTGTTTTTATTTGTAATGTTTTTTTTCTTAATTGTGTTATTTTATTTTTGCCCGTTTTAATACATCTTTTTGGTTTGATTTGTTTTCTTTACTAGATATCTCGTGTTAATTTGGTAAGGGTTGTGGGACTGGGGCTGAAACACCAGTTGTGAGAGCAGTGGGGACATAAAACCCCAGGGTGTGGAATAATGATTTTGGCATGAGTCAGGCCCAAAACAACGTGGAGTGGTGGAAATGCTGAGGCTAGATAAATGCCATGGGAGGAAGGCATGGAGCTGCAGCACAGGGCCTGCAGGTTATGCCTGGGGGTTCCCAGCCCCTGCCCTGTGGTACCAACGAGGGGCTGAGGGTGTGGGGGCTCAGAGGGTTCTAGGGCCCAAGAACCAGCCCAAGAGTGCCTTTTGGGATGGGGGAGCAGGAGTCCAGTGGCTGTTCCCAGCCCCCGGAGCTGCCTGAGGGGAGGTGAGGGGGCCTTTGTGCAGGTGCTGGGCTGAGAGCCAGGGTGAGGGGGAGGGTGGATGTTGAGCTTCAGGCTTCCAGTGTCCCCAGAGTTGGGATGCCACTTAGGGTTGCCACTTAGGGCTGGGTGGGTGGATGGGAGAGCTTCTAGAGATACTGAAATTGTAATGATGGCAGTAACTGATTTGTGGCCTTATCAACAGCCCCAAGGTGCAATGAGAAGCATGAGCAGCTTTTAGCTGCAGCCAGTAGGAAGCTGAGGAGCTGGAGCTGAGGCAGCAGACCTGGAGGAGACAGAAATATGGTAGGGTTTGATGTAAAACCTCTGTGGGGCTGGGATAGGGATTGTGGAGTGGGGAGGTGAACTGCATGGTTGGAATTGAAATTGCTGTAAGGGCTGTGATCAGAGCTCAAGAACTAGAGCTAAAACAAAGATCCTGTCCTGAGAGGCACAAGTAGTATTGTGTGGCACTACTGTGAAGATTTTGAGCAGAAAGTGCAAAAGAAGAGCTGGCAGTTAAATAAAGCTTGTGGGACTGGAGCTGAAATCACTGGGGCCGGGGTGGGGACGGCAGTGCTGCAGAAAGAGTCACTGCTACAAGGGATACTCACTGTGGATCTCAGGACTAAACGCGGAATGGGACACAGAGCTGGAAGAAGAGAGCTGGCAGTAAAATAAAGCTTGTGGGTCAAGAACTGAAAGGGCTGAGATCACTGGGCTTTGTCTTCTCTTCATTCTGGGACTGGAATTGCGCCTTAACACATCACAGTAACCTTAGGGCTGGTACCTGAGACTGTAGTGTTCTTGCGCCGAGATCACTGTAGGCCTGTGACATGGATGCAGGGGCCGGGTATTGCCACTAATAGTAGAACAGGACGTGCGGGGTGGCGAAAGGGGGCTGCAAGGTGGCGCCTGAAAACCCCGTCGATGGCAGAATATTGCCTGCGCCTGTGATGGCACCTCTTGGGGCGCACTGTGGGGCTGGGAAGTGGACTGCGGGGCTGGCAACTTGAATGAAAATGGCAAAGGACCTAGACCTGTGAACGGGGCTGTGGGCATCCAGGAGAACTTACGCAGGGGGTGGCAAAGTGACTGGGGACTGCTCGGTGGGAGCTAAAATCACTGCAGGGCTAGCATATGGATGGTGGGGTGGGCTTTCGGAGGCTCGTGCGGGAGATGAATTGTTTCCAAGCTGGAGCCAAGAGCCAGATGCTGGCATTTGAAGCTGGAAAAACTCAGAGCTGGAGCTGGAAGAAGAGAGCTGGCAGTAAAATAAAGCTTCTGGGTCAAGAACTAAAAGAGCTGAGATCACTGGGCCTGGTCTTCATTCTGGGACTGGAATTGCGCCTTAACACATCACATTAACCTTTTAGGGCTGGTACCTGAGACTGTAGTGTTCCTGCGCCGAGATCACTGTACGCCTGTGACATGGATGCAGGGGCCGGGTATTGCCACTAATAGTAGAACAGGATGTGCGGGGTGGCGAAAGGGGGCTGCAAGGTGGCGCCTGAAAACCCCGTCGATGGCAGAATATTGCCTGCGCCTGTGATGGCACCTCTTGGGGCGCACTGTGGGGCTGGGAAGTGGACTGCGGGGCTGGCAACTTGAATGAAAATGGCAAAGGACCTAGACTTGTGAACGGGGCTGTGGGCATCCAGGAGAACTTACGCAGGGGGTGGCAAAGTGACTGGGGACTGCTGGGTGGGGGCTAAAATCACTGCAGGGCTAGCATATGGATGGTGGGGGGTGGGCTTTCGGAGGCTCGTGCGGGAGCTGAATTGTTTCCAAGCTGGAGCCAAGAGCCAGATGCTGGCATTTGAAGCTGGAAAAACTCAGAGCTGGAGCTGGAAGAAGAGAGCTGGCAGTAAAATAAAGCTTCTGGGTCAAAAACTAAAAGAGCTGAGATCACTGGGCCTGGTCTTCATACTGGGACTGGAATTGCGCCTTAACACATCACATTAACCTTAGGGCTGGTACCTGAGACTGTAGTGTTCTTGCGCCGAGATCACTGTAGGCCTGTGACATGGATGCAGGGGCCGGGTATTGCCACTAATAGTAGAACAGGACGTGCGGGGTGGCGAAAGGGGGCTGCAAGGTGGCGCCTGAAAACCCCGTTGATGGCAGAATATTGCCTGCGCCTGTGATGGCACCTCTTGGGGCGCACTGTGGGGCTGGGAAGTGGACTGCGGGGTTGGCAACTTGAATGAAAATGGCAAAGGCACTAGACCTGTGAACGGGGCTGTGGGCATCCAGGAGAACTTACGCAGGGGGTGGCAAAGTGACTGGGGACTGCTGGGTGGGGGCTAAAATCACTGCAGGGCTAGCATATGGATGGTGGGGGGTGGGCTTTCGGAGGCTCGTGCGGGAGCTGAATTGTTTCCAAGCTGGAGCCAAGAGCCAGATGCTGGCATTTGAAGCTGGAAAAACTCAGAGCTGGAGCTGGAAGAAGAGAGCTGGCAGTAAAATAAAGCTTCTGGGTCAAGAACTAAAAGAGCTGAGATCACTGGGCCTGGTCTTCATTCTGGGACTGGAATTGCGCCTTAACACATCACATTAACCTTAGGGCTGGTACCTGAGACTGTAGTGTTCTTGCGCCGAGATCACTGTAGGCCTGTGACATGGATGCAAGGGCCGGGTATTGCCACTAATAGTAGAACAGGATGTGCGGGGTGGCGAAAGGGGGCTGCAAGGTGGCGCCTGAAAACCCCGTCGATGGCAGAATATTGCCTGCGCCTGTGATGGCACCTCTTGGGGCGCATTGTAGTTCCAGTACGTTCCCGGTACGTGCTAGGTACGGTTCTAGGTTTCTGAGATGGTCCTGAGTCGGTGCTGAGATGGTCCTGAGTTGGTGCGGATTGGTTGCTGGGATGGTTCTGAGTGACTGCTGATTGGTTGCTGAGATGGTCCTCAGTCGGTTCTGAGATGGTGCTGAATTGGTGCTGATTGGTTGCTGGGGTGATCCTGAGTGGGTGATGATTGGTTGCTGGGATGATGCTGAGTGTGTTCTGATTGGTTGCTGAGATGGTCCTGAGTCGGTGCTGAGAGGGTGCTGAGTGGATGCTGCTATGGTCCTGAGGGGGTGCTGATTTGTTGCTGAGATTGTTATGAGTGGGTCCGGATTGGTTGCTGATATTGTTATGAGTGGGTGATGATTGGTTGCTGAGATGGTTGTGAGATGGTGCTGATTGGTGGTGATATGGTGCTGAGTGGATGTTGAGAAGGTCCTGAGATGGTGCTGATAGGTTGCCAAGATGGCCCTGAGTGGGTGCTGAGATGGTGCTGAATGGGTGCTGGTTGGTTGCTGAGATGGTCCTGATTGGGTGCTGATTGGTTGCTGAGATGGTGCGGGTTGGTGCTGAGACGGTGATGAATGGGTGCTGAATTGGTGCTGAATGGGTCTTGAGTTTGTGCTGATTGGTTGCTGAGATGGTCCTTAGTGGGTGGTGCGAAGGTCCTGAGATGGTGCTGATTGGTTGCTAAGATGGTCCTGAGTGGGTGCTGAGATGGTGCTGAATGGGTGCTGATTGGTTGCTGCGATGGTCCTGGGTGGGTGCTGATTGGTTGCTGAGATGGTGCTGAGTGGATGCTGTGATGGTCCTGAGGGGGTGCTGATTTGTTGCTTAGATTGTTATGAGTGGGTCCTGATTGGTTGCTGATATTGGTATAAGTGGGTCCTGATTGGTGTCTGGGATGATCCTGAGATGGTGCTGAGATGGTGCTGAATGGTTGCTGAGATGGTGCTTAGTGGGTGCTGATTCGTTGCTGAGATGGTTCTGAGGGGGTGCTGATTCGTTGCTGAGATGGTTGCTGAGATGGTGCTGAGTGGGTGCTGAGATGGTGTGGATTGGTGCTGATATGGTGCTGAGCGAGTGCTGGTTGGTTGCTGAGATGGTGCTGAGATGGTGCTGAGTGGGTGCTGATTGGTTGCTGAGATGGTCCTGATTGGGTTCTGATTGGTTGCTGAGATGCTGCTGAATGGTTGCTGTGATGGTTGCTGAGATGGTGCTGAGCGGGTGCTGGTTGGTTGCTGAGATGGTGCTGAGTGGGTGCTGATTGGTTGCTGAGATGGTCCTGATTGGGTTCTGATTGGTTGCTGAGATGCTGCTGAGATGCTGCTGAATGGTTGCTGTGATGGTTGCTGAGATGGTGCTGAGTGGATGCTGCGATGGTCCTGAGGGGGTGCTGATTGGTTGCTGAGATTGTTATGAGTGGGTCCTGATTGGTTGCTGAGATTGGTATAAGTGGGTCCTGGTTGGTTGCTGAGATGGTGCTGAGATGGTGCTGAGTGGGTGCTGATTGGTTGCTGAGATGGTCCTGATTGGGTTCTGATTGGTTGCTGAGATGCTGCTGAATGGTTGCTGTGATGGTTGCTGAGATGGTGCTGAGCGGGTGCTGGTTGGTTGCTGAGATGGTGCTGAGTGGGTGCTGATTGGTTGCTGAGATGGTCCTGATTGGGTTCTGATTGGTTGCTGAGATGCTGCTGAGATGCTGCTGAATGGTTGCTGTGATGGTTGCTGAGATGGTGCTGAGTGGATGCTGCGATGGTCCTGAGGGGGTGCTGATTGGTTGCTGAGATTGTTATGAGTGGGTCCTGATTGGTTGCTGAGATTGGTATAAGTGGGTCCTGGTTGGTTGCTGAGATGGTGCTGAGATGGTGCTGAATGGTTGCTGAGATGGTGCTTAGTGGGTGCTGATTCATTGCTGAGATGGTTCTGAGGGGGTGCTGATTCGTTGCTGAGATGGTTGCTGAGATGGTGCTGAGTGGGTGCTGAGATGGTGTGGATTGGTGCTGATATGGTGCTGAGCGAGTGCTGGTTGGTTGCTGAGATGGTGCTGAGATGGTGCTGAGTGGGTGCTGATTGGTTGCTGAGATGGTCCTGATTGGGTTCTGATTGGTTGCTGAGATGCTGCTGAATGGTTGCTGAGATGGTGCTGAGTGGGTGCTGATTGGTTGCTGAGATGGTGCTGAGATATTGCTGATTGGTGGTGAGATGGTGCTGAGCGGGTTCTGATTGGTTGCTCAGATGCTGCTGAGAGGGTGCTGCTTGGTTGCTGAGATGGTACTGATTGGTGGTGAGATGGTGCTGAGTGGGTGGTGCGAAGGTCCTGAGATGGTGCTGATTGGTTGCTAAGATGGTCCTGAGTGGGTGCTGAGATGGTGCTGAATGGGTGCTGATTGGTTGCTGCGATGGTCCTGGGTGGGTGCTGATTGGTTGCTGAGATGGTGCTGAGTGGTTGCTGCGATGGTCCTGGGTGGGTGCTGATTGGTTGCTGAGATTGTTATGAGTGGGTCCTGATTGGTTGCTGAGATTGGTATGAGTGGGTCCTGATTGGTGTCTGAGATGGTGCTGAGATGGTGCTGAATGGTTGCTGAGATGGTGCTTAGTGGGTGCTGATTCGTTGCTGAGATGGTGCTGCGATGGTGCTGAGTGGGTGCTGATTCGTTGCTGAGATGGTTCTGAGGGGGTGCTGATTCGTTGCTGAGATGGTTGCTGAGATGGTGCTGAGTGGGTGCTGAGATGGTGCGGATTGGTGCTGATATGGTGCTGAGCGAGTGCTGGTTGGTTGCTGAGATGGTGCTGAGATGGTGCTGAGTGGGTGCTGATTGGTTGCTGAGATGGTCCTGATTGGGTTCTGATTGGTTGCTGAGATGCTGCTGAATGGTTGATGTGATGGTTGCTGAGATGGTGCTGAGTGGGTGCTGATTGGCTGCTGAGATGGTGCTGAGATATTGCTGATTGGTTGTGAGATGGTGCTGAGCGGGTTCTGATTGGTTGCTCAGATGCTGCTGAGAGGGTGCTGCTTGGTTGCTGAGATGGTGCTGAGATGGTACTGATTGGTGGTGAGATGGTGCTGAGTGGGTGGTGCGAAGGTCCTGAGATGCTGCTGATTGGTTGCTAAGATGGTCCTGAGTGGGTGCTGAGATGGTGCTGAATGGGTGCTGATTGGTTGCTGCGATGGTCCTGGGTGGGTGCTGATTGGTTGCTGAGATGATGCTGAGTGGTTGCTGCGATGGTCCTGGGTGGGTGCTGATTGGTTGCTGAGATTGTTATGAGTGGGTCCTGATTGGTTGCTGAGATTGGTATAAGTGGGTCCTGGTTGGTTGCTGAGATGGTGCTGAGATGGTGCTGAATGGTTGCTGAGATGGTGCTTAGTGGGTGCTGATTTGTTGCTGAGATGGTTCTGAGGGGGTGCTGATTCGTTGCTGTGATGGTTGCTGAGATGGTGCTGAGTGGGTGCTGAGATGGTGTGGATTGGTGCTGATATGGTGCTGAGCGAGTGCTGGTTGGTTGCTGAGATGGTGCTGAGATGGTGCTGAGTGGGTGCTGATTGGTTGCTGAGATGGTCCTGATTGGGTTCTGATTGGTTGCTGAGATGCTGCTGAATGGTTGCTGTGATGGTTGCTGAGATGGTGCTGAGTGGGTGCTGATTGGTTGCTGAGATGGTGCTGAGATATTGCTGATTGGTGGTGAGATGGTGCTGAGCAGGTTCTGATTGGTTGCTCAGATGGTGCTGAGAGGGTGCTGCTTGGTTGCTGAGATGGTGCTGAGATGGTACTGATTGGTGGTGAGATGGTGCTGAGTGGGTGGTGCGAAGGTCCTGAGATGGTGCTGATTGGTTGCTAAGATGGTCCTGAGTGGGTGCTGAGATGGTGCTGAGTGGATGCTGCGATGGTCCTGAGGGGGTGCTGATTGGTTGCTGAGATTGTTATGAGTGGGTGCTGATTGGTTGCTGAGATTGGTATGAGTGGGTCCTGATTGGTGTCTGACATGGTGCTGAGATGGTGCTGAATGGTTGCTGAGATGGTGCTTAGTGGGTGCTGAGTCATTGCTGAGATGGTGCTGCGATGGTGCTGAGTGGGTGCTGATTGGTTGCTGAGATGGTCCTGATTGGGTTCTGATTGGTTGCTGAGATGCTGCTGAGATGCTGCTGAATGGTTGCTGTGATGGTTGCTGAGATGGTGCTGAGTGGATGCTGCGATGGTCCTGAGGGGGTGCTGATCGGCCGTAAGGCGCGACTGTCGTAAATACGGCCGTAAAGCGCGACTGTCGTAAAAGGTGCCGTAAAGCGCGACTGTCGTAAAAGGTGCCGAAAAGCGCGACTGTCGTAAAAGGTGCCGTAAAGCGAGACTGTCGTAAATACGGCCGTAAAGCGCGACTGTCGTAAAAGGTGCCGTAAAGCGCGACTGTCGTAAAAGGTGCCGTAAAGCGCGGCTGTCGGAAATACGGCCGTAAAGCGCGACTGTCGTAAAAGGTGCCGTAAAGCGCGACTGTCGTAAAAGGTGCCGTAAAGTGCGACTGTCGTAAATGCGGCCGTAAAGCGCGACTGTCGTAAATACGGCCGTAAAGCGCGACTGTCGTAAAAGGTGCCGTAAAGCGCGACTGTCGTAAAGACTGCCGTAAAGCGCGACTGTCGTAAATACGGCCGTAAAGCGCGACTGTCGTAAATACGGCCGTAAAGCGCGACTGTCGTAAATACGGCCGTAAAGCGCGACTGTCGTAAATACGGCCGTAAAGCGCGACTGTCGTAAAAGGTGCCGTAAAGCGCGACTGTCGTAAATACGGCCGTAAAGCGAGACTATCGTAAATACGGCCGTAAAGCGCGACTGTCGTAAAAGGTGCCGTAAAGCGCGACTGTCGTAAATACGGCCGTAAAGCGCGACTGTCGTAAAAGGTGCCGTAAAGCGCGACTGTCGTAAATACGGCCGTAAAGCGCGACTGTCGTAAAAGGTGCCGTAAAGCGAGACTGTCGTAAATACGGCCGTAAAGCGCGACTGTCGTAAAAGGTGCCGTAAAGCGCGACTGTCGTAAATACGGCCGTAAAGCGCGACTGTCGTAAAAGGTGCCGTAAAGCGAGACTGTCGTAAAAGGTGCCGTAAAGCGCGACTGTCGTAAAAGGTGCCGTAAAGCGCGACTGTCGTAAATACGGCCGTAAAGCGCGACTGTCGCAAAAGGTGCCGTAAAGCGCGACTGTCGTAAATGCGGCCGTAAAGCGCGACTGTCGTAAATACGGCCGTAAAGCGCGACTGTCGTAAATAGGGCCGTAAAGCGCGACTGTCGTAAAAGGTGCCGTAAAGCGCGACTGTCGTAAATACGGCCGTAAAGCGCGACTGTCGTAAAAGGTGCCGTAAAGCGCGACTGTCGTAAATACGGCCGTAAAGCGCGACTGTCGTAAATACGGCCGTAAAGCGCAACTGTCTTAAAAGGTGCCGTAAAGCGGGACTGTCGTAAATACGGCCGTAAAGCGCGACTGTCGTAAATACGGCCGTAAAGCGCGACTGTCGTAAAAGGTGCCGTAAAGCGCGACTGTCGTAAAAGGTGCCGTAAAGCGCGACTGTCGTAAAAGGTGTCGTAAAGCGCGACTGTCGTAAAAGGTGCCGTAAAGCGCGACTGTCGTAAATACGGCCGTAAAGCGCGACTGTCGTAAATACGGCCGTAAAGCGCGACTGTCGTAAATACGGCCGTAAAGCACAACTGTCGTAAAAGGTGCCGTAAAGCGCGACTGTCGTAAATACGGCCGTAAAGCGCGACTGTCGTAAATACGGCCGTAAAGCGCGACTGTCGTAAAAGGTGCCGTAAAGCGCGACTGTCGTAAAAGGTGCCGTAAAGCGCGACTGTCGTAAAAGGTGCCGTAAAGCGCGACTGTCGTAAAAGGTGCCGTAAAGCGCGACTGTCGTAAATACGGCCGTAAAGCGCGACTGTCGTAAAAGGTGCCGTAAAGCGCGAGTGTCGTAAAAGGTGCCGTAAAGCGCGACTGTCGTAAATACGGCCGTAAAGCGCGACTGTCGTAAATACGGCCGTAAAGCGCGACTGTCGTAAAAGGTGCCGTAAAGCGCGACTGTAGTAAATACGGCCGTAAAGCGCGACTGTCGTAAAAGGTGCCGTAAAGCGCGACTGTCGTAAATACGGCCGTAAAGCGCGACTGTCGTAAAAGGTGCCGTAAAGCGCGACTGTCGTAAAAGGTGTCGTAATGCGCGACTGTCGTAAAAGGTGCCGTAAAGCGCGACTGTCGTAAATACGGCCGTAAAGCGCGACTGTCGTAAAAGGTGCCGTAAAGCGCGACTGTCGTAAAAGGTGCCATAAAGCGCGACTGTCGTAAATACGGCCGTAAAGCGCGACTGTCGTAAAAGGTGCCGTAAAGCGCGACTGCCGTAAAAGGTGCCGTAAAGCGCGACTGTCGTAAATACGGCCGTAAAGCGCGACTGTCGTAAAAGGTGTCGTAAAGCGCGACTGTCGTAAAATGTGCCGTAAAGCGCGACTGTCGTAAAAGGTGCCGTAAAGCGCGACTGTCGTAAAAGGTGCCGTAAAGCAGCACTGTCGTAAATACGGCCGTAAAGCGCGACTGTCGTAAATACGGCCGTAAAGCGCGACTGTCGTAAATACGGCCGTAAAGCGCGACTGTCGTAAAAGGGGCCGTAAAGCGCGACTGTCGTAAAAGGTGCCGTAAAGCGCGACTGTCGTAAATACGGCCGTAAAGCGCGACTGTCGTAAATACGGCCGTAAAGCGCGACTGCCGTAAATACGGCCGTAAAGCGCGACTGTCGTAAAAGGTGCCGTAAAGCGCGACTGTCGTAAATACGGCCGTAAAGCGCGACTGTCGTAAAAGGTGCCGTAAAGCGCGACTGTCGTAAAAGGTGCCGTAAAGCGCGACTGTCGTAAATACGGCCGTAAAGCGCGACTGTCGCAAAAGGTGCCGTAAAGCGCGACTGTCGTAAATACGGCCGTAAAGCGCGACTGCCGTAAATACGGCCGTAAAGCGCGACTGTCGTAAAAGGTGCCGTAAAGCGCGACTGTCGTAAAAGGTGCCGTAAAGCGCGACTGTCGTAAAAGGTGCCGTAAAGCACAACTGTCGTAAAAGGTGCCGTAAAGCGCGACTGTCGTAAATACGGCCGTAAAGCGCGACTGTCGTAAAAGGTGCCGTAAAGCGCGACTGTCGTAAAAGGTGCCGTAAAGCGCGACTGTCGTAAATACGGCCGTAAAGCGCGACTGTCGTAAATACGGCCGTAAAGCGCGACTGTCGTAAAAGGTGCCGTAAAGCGCGACTGTCGTAAATACGGCCGTAAAGCGCGACTGTCGTAAAAGGTGCCGTAAAGCGCGACTGTCGTAAAAGGTGCCGTAAAGCGCGACTGTCGTAAATACGGCCGTAAAGCGCGACTGTCGTAAATACGGCCATAAAGCGCGACTGTCGTAAAAGGTGCCGTAAAGCGCGACTGTCGTAAAAGGTGCCGTAAAGCGCGACTGTCGTAAAAGGTGCCGTAAAGCGCGACTGTCGTAAATACGGCCGTAAAGCGCGACTGTCGTAAAAGGTGCCGTAAAGCGCGACTGTCGTAAATACGGCCGTAAAGCGCGACTGTCGTAAAAGGTGCCGTAAAGCGCGACTGTCGTAAATACGGCCGTAAAGCGCGACTGTCGTAAATACGGCCGTAAAGCGCGACTGTCGTAAAAGG
This sequence comes from Melospiza melodia melodia, assembly GCF_035770615.1. NCBI lineage: Eukaryota > Metazoa > Chordata > Aves > Passeriformes > Passerellidae > Melospiza > Melospiza melodia. Next base: position 22,954,479 of record NC_086206.1, read on the forward strand.
TGCCGTAAAGCGCGACTGTCGTAAATACGGCCGTAAAGCGCGACTGTCGTAAATACGGCCGTAAAGCGCGACTGTCGTAAAAGGTGCCGTAAAGCGCGACTGTCGTAAATACGGCCGTAAAGCGCGACTGTCGTAAAAGGTGCCGTAAAGCGCGACTGTCGTAAAAGGTGTCGTAAAGCGCGACTGTCGTAAAATGTGCCGTAAAGCGCGACTGTCGTAAAAGGTGCCGTAAAGCGCGACTGTCGTAAAAGGTGCCGTAAAGCGCGACTGTCGTAAAAGGTGCCGTAAAGCGCGACTGTCGTAAATACGGCCGTAAAGCGCGACTGTCGTAAATACGGCCGTAAAGCGCGACTGTCGTAAATACGGCCGTAAAGCGCGACTGTCGTAAAAGGTGCCGTAAAGCGCGACTGTCGTAAAAGGTGCCGTAAAGCGCGACTGTCGTAAAAGGTGCCGTAAAGCGCGACTGTCGTAAATAAGGCCGTAAAGCACGACTGTCGTAAATACGGCCGTAAAGCACGACTGTCGTAAATACGGCCGTAAAGCGCGACTATCGTAAAAGGTGCCGTAAAGCGCGACTGTCGTAAATACGGCCGTAAAGCGCGACTGTCGTAAAAGGTGCCGTAAAGCGCGACTGCCGTAAATACGGCCGTAAAGCGCGACTGCCGTAAATACGGCCGTAAAGCGCGACTGTCGTAAATACGGCCGTAAAGCGCGACTGTCGTAAATACGGCCGTAAAGCGCGACTGTCGTAAAAGGTGCCGTAAAGCGCGACTGTCGTAAATACGGCCGTAAAGCACGACTGTCGTAAATACGGCCGTAAAGCGCGACTGTCGTAAAAGGTGCCGTAAAGCGCGACTGTCGTAAAAGGTGCCGTAAAGCAGCACTGTCGTAAAAGGTGTCGTAAAGCGCGACTGTCGTAAAAGGTGCCGTAAAGCGCGCCTGTCGTAAAAGGTGCCGTAAAGCGCGACTGTCGTAAATACGGCCGTAAAGCACGACTGTCGTAAATACGGCCGTAAAGCACGACTGTCGTAAATACGGCCGTAAAGCGCGACTGTCGTAAATACGGCCGTAAAGCGCAACTGTCGTAAATACGGCCGTAAAGCGCGACTGTCGTAAATACGGCCGTAAAGCGCGACTGTCGTAAATACGGCCGTAAAGCGCGACTGTCGTAAAAGGTGCCGTAAAGCGCGACTGTCGTAAATACGGCCGTAAAGCGCGACTGTCGTAAATACGGCCGTAAAGCGCGACTGTCGTAAAAGGTGCCGTAAAGCGCGACTGTCGTAAATACGGCCGTAAAGCGCGACTGTCGTAAAAGGTGCCGTAAAGCGCGACTGTCGTAAAAGGTGCCGTAAAGCGCGACTGTCGTAAATACGGCCGTAAAGCGCGACTGTCGTAAATACGGCCGTAAAGCGCGACTGTCGTAAAAGGTGCCGTAAAGCGCGACTGTCGTAAAAGGTGTCGTAAAGCGCGACTGTCGTAAAATGTGCCGTAAAGCACAACTGTCGTAAAAGGTGCCGTAAAGCACAACTGTCGTAAAAGGTGCCGTAAAGCGCGACTGTCGTAAAAGGTGCCGTAAAGCGCGACTGTCGTAAAAGGTGCCGTAAAGCGCGACTGTCGTAAATACGGCCGTAAAGCGCGACTGTCGTAAAAGGTGCCGTAAAGCGCGACTGTCGTAAAAGGTGTCGTAAAGCGCGACTGTCGTAAAATGTGCCGTAAAGCACAACTGTCGTAAAAGGTGCCGTAAAGCACAACTGTCGTAAAAGGTGCCGTAAAGCGCGACTGTCGTAAATACGGCCGTAAAGCACGACTGTCGTAAATACGGCCGTAAAGCACGACTGTCGTAAATACGGCCGTAAAGCGCGACTGTCGTAAATACGGCCGTAAAGCGCAACTGTCGTAAATACGGCCGTAAAGCGCGACTGTCGTAAAAGGTGCCGTAAAGCGCGACTGTCGTAAATACGGCCGTAAAGCGCGACTGTCGTAAAAGGTGCCGTAAAGCGCGACTGTCGTAAATACGGCCGTAAAGCGCGACTGTCGTAAATACGGCCGTAAAGCGCGACTGTCGTAAAAGGTGCCGTAAAGCGCGACTGTCGTAAATACGGCCGTAAAGCGCGACTGTCGTAAAATGTGCCGTAAAGCGCGACTGTCGTAAAAGGTGCCGTAAAGCGCGACTGTCGTAAATACGGCCGTAAAGCGCGACTGTCGTAAATACGGCCGTAAAGCGCGACTGTCGTAAAAGGTGCCGTAAAGCGCGACTGTCGTAAAAGGTGTCGTAAAGCGCGACTGTCGTAAAATGTGCCGTAAAGCACAACTGTCGTAAAAGGTGCCGTAAAGCACAACTGTCGTAAAAGGTGCCGTAAAGCGCGACTGTCGTAAAAGGTGCCGTAAAGCGCGACTGTCGTAAATACGGCCGTAAAGCGCGACTGTCGTAAAAGGTGCCGTAAAGCGCGACTGTCGTAAAAGGTGCCGTAAAGCGCGACTGTCGTAAATACGGCCGTAAAGCGCGACTGTCGTAAATACGGCCGTAAAGCGCGACTGTCGTAAAAGGTGCCGTAAAGCGCGACTGTCGTAAATACGGCCGTAAAGCGCGACTGTCGTAAATACGGCCGTAAAGCGCGACTGTCGTAAATACGGCCGTAAAGCGCGACTGTCGTAAAAGGTGCCGTAAAGCGCGACTGTCGTAAATACGGCCGTAAAGCACGACTGTCGTAAATACGGCCGTAAAGCGCGACTGTCGTAAATACGGCCGTAAAGCGCAACTGTCGTAAATACGGCCGTAAAGCGCGACTGTCGTAAATACGGCCGTAAAGCGCGACTGTCGTAAATACGGCCGTAAAGCGCGACTGTCGTAAAAGGTGCCGTAAAGCGCGACTGTCGTAAATACGGCCGTAAAGCGCGACTGTCGTAAATACGGCCGTAAAGCGCGACTGTCGTAAAAGGTGCCGTAAAGCGCGACTGTCGTAAATACGGCCGTAAAGCGCGACTGTCGTAAAAGGTGCCGTAAAGCGCGACTGTCGTAAAAGGTGCCGTAAAGCGCGACTGTCGTAAATACGGCCGTAAAGCGCGACTGTCGTAAATACGGCCGTAAAGCGCGACTGTCGTAAAAGGTGCCGTAAAGCGCGACTGTCGTAAAAGGTGTCGTAAAGCGCGACTGTCGTAAAATGTGCCGTAAAGCACAACTGTCGTAAAAGGTGCCGTAAAGCACAACTGTCGTAAAAGGTGCCGTAAAGCGCGACTGTCGTAAAAGGTGCCGTAAAGCGCGACTGTCGTAAAAGGTGCCGTAAAGCGCGACTGTCGTAAATACGGCCGTAAAGCGCGACTGTCGTAAAAGGTGCCGTAAAGCGCGACTGTCGTAAAAGGTGTCGTAAAGCGCGACTGTCGTAAAATGTGCCGTAAAGCACAACTGTCGTAAAAGGTGCCGTAAAGCACAACTGTCGTAAAAGGTGCCGTAAAGCGCGACTGTCGTAAATACGGCCGTAAAGCACGACTGTCGTAAATACGGCCGTAAAGCACGACTGTCGTAAATACGGCCGTAAAGCGCGACTGTCGTAAATACGGCCGTAAAGCGCAACTGTCGTAAATACGGCCGTAAAGCGCGACTGTCGTAAAAGGTGCCGTAAAGCGCGACTGTCGTAAATACGGCCGTAAAGCGCGACTGTCGTAAAAGGTGCCGTAAAGCGCGACTGTCGTAAATACGGCCGTAAAGCGCGACTGTCGTAAATACGGCCGTAAAGCGCGACTGTCGTAAAAGGTGCCGTAAAGCGCGACTGTCGTAAATACGGCCGTAAAGCGCGACTGTCGTAAAAGGTGCCGTAAAGCGCGACTGTCGTAAAAGGTGCCGTAAAGCGCGACTGTCGTAAATACGGCCGTAAAGCGCGACTGTCGTAAATACGGCCGTAAAGCGCGACTGTCGTAAAAGGTGCCGTAAAGCGCGACTGTCGTAAAAGGTGTCGTAAAGCGCGACTGTCGTAAAATGTGCCGTAAAGCACAACTGTCGTAAAAGGTGCCGTAAAGCACAACTGTCGTAAAAGGTGCCGTAAAGCGCGACTGTCGTAAAAGGTGCCGTAAAGCGCGACTGTCGTAAATACGGCCGTAAAGCGCGACTGTCGTAAAAGGTGCCGTAAAGCGCGACTGTCGTAAAAGGTGCCGTAAAGCGCGACTGTCGTAAATACGGCCGTAAAGCGCGACTGTCGTAAATACGGCCGTAAAGCGCGACTGTCGTAAAAGGTGCCGTAAAGCGCGACTGTCGTAAATACGGCCGTAAAGCGCGACTGTCGTAAATACGGCCGTAAAGCGCGACTGTCGTAAATACGGCCGTAAAGCGCGACTGTCGTAAAAGGTGCCGTAAAGCGCGACTGTCGTAAATACGGCCGTAAAGCGCGACTGTCGTAAATACGGCCGTAAAGCGCGACTGTCGTAAAAGGTGCCGTAAAGCGCGACTGTCGTAAATACGGCCGTAAAGCGCGACTGTCGTAAATACGGCCGTAAAGCGCGACTGTCGTAAAAGGTGCCGTAAAGCGCGACTGTCGTAAATACGGCCGTAAAGCGCGACTGCCGTAAATACGGCCGTAAAGCGCGACTGTCGTAAAAGGTGCCGTAAAGCGCGACTGTCGTAAAAGGTGCCGTAAAGCGCGACTGTCGTAAAAGGTGTCGTAAAGCGCGACTGTCGTAAAAGGTGCCGTAAAGCGCGACTGTCGTAAATACGGCCGTAAAGCGCGACTGTCGTAAAAGGTGCCGTAAAGCGCGACTGTCGTAAAAGGTGCCGTAAAGCGCGACTGTCGTAAATACGGCCGTAAAGCGCGACTGTCGTAAATACGGCCGTAAAGCGCGACTGTCGTAAAAGGTGCCGTAAAGCGCGACTGTCGTAAATACGGCCGTAAAGCGCGACTGTCGTAAAAGGTGCCGTAAAGCGCGACTGTCGTAAAAGGTGCCGTAAAGCGCGACTGTCGTAAATACGGCCGTAAAGCGCGACTGTCGTAAATACGGCCATAAAGCGCGACTGTCGTAAAAGGTGCCGTAAAGCGCGACTGTCGTAAAAGGTGCCGTAAAGCGCGACTGTCGTAAATACGGCCGTAAAGCGCGACTGTCGTAAAAGGTGCCGTAAAGCGCGACTGTCGTAAATACGGCCGTAAAGCGCGACTGTCGTAAAAGGTGCCGTAAAGCGCGACTGTCGTAAATACGGCCGTAAAGCGCGACTGTCGTAAATACGGCCGTAAAGCGCGACTGTCGTAAAAGGTGCCGTAAAGCGCGACTGTCGTAAATACGGCCGTAAAGCGCGACTGTCGTAAATACGGCCGTAAAGCGCGACTGTCGTAAAAGGTGCCGTAAAGCGCGACTGTCGTAAATACGGCCGTAAAGCGCGACTGTCGTAAAAGGTGCCGTAAAGCGCGACTGTCGTAAAAGGTGTCGTAAAGCGCGACTGTCGTAAAATGTGCCGTAAAGCGCGACTGTCGTAAAAGGTGCCGTAAAGCGCGACTGTCGTAAAAGGTGCCGTAAAGCGCGACTGTCGTAAAAGGTGCCGTAAAGCGCGACTGTCGTAAATACGGCCGTAAAGCGCGACTGTCGTAAATACGGCCGTAAAGCGCGACTGTCGTAAATACGGCCGTAAAGCGCGACTGTCGTAAAAGGTGCCGTAAAGCGCGACTGTCGTAAAAGGTGCCGTAAAGCGCGACTGTCGTAAAAGGTGCCGTAAAGCGCGACTGTCGTAAATAAGGCCGTAAAGCACGACTGTCGTAAATACGGCCGTAAAGCACGACTGTCGTAAATACGGCCGTAAAGCGCGACTATCGTAAAAGGTGCCGTAAAGCGCGACTGTCGTAAATACGGCCGTAAAGCGCGACTGTCGTAAAAGGTGCCGTAAAGCGCGACTGCCGTAAATACGGCCGTAAAGCGCGACTGCCGTAAATACGGCCGTAAAGCGCGACTGTCGTAAATACGGCCGTAAAGCGCGACTGTCGTAAATACGGCCGTAAAGCGCGACTGTCGTAAAAGGTGCCGTAAAGCGCGACTGTCGTAAATACGGCCGTAAAGCACGACTGTCGTAAATACGGCCGTAAAGCGCGACTGTCGTAAAAGGTGCCGTAAAGCGCGACTGTCGTAAAAGGTGCCGTAAAGCAGCACTGTCGTAAAAGGTGTCGTAAAGCGCGACTGTCGTAAAAGGTGCCGTAAAGCGCGCCTGTCGTAAAAGGTGCCGTAAAGCGCGACTGTCGTAAATACGGCCGTAAAGCACGACTGTCGTAAATACGGCCGTAAAGCACGACTGTCGTAAATACGGCCGTAAAGCGCGACTGTCGTAAATACGGCCGTAAAGCGCAACTGTCGTAAATACGGCCGTAAAGCGCGACTGTCGTAAATACGGCCGTAAAGCGCGACTGTCGTAAATACGGCCGTAAAGCGCGACTGTCGTAAAAGGTGCCGTAAAGCGCGACTGTCGTAAATACGGCCGTAAAGCGCGACTGTCGTAAATACGGCCGTAAAGCGCGACTGTCGTAAAAGGTGCCGTAAAGCGCGACTGTCGTAAATACGGCCGTAAAGCGCGACTGTCGTAAAAGGTGCCGTAAAGCGCGACTGTCGTAAAAGGTGCCGTAAAGCGCGACTGTCGTAAATACGGCCGTAAAGCGCGACTGTCGTAAATACGGCCGTAAAGCGCGACTGTCGTAAAAGGTGCCGTAAAGCGCGACTGTCGTAAAAGGTGTCGTAAAGCGCGACTGTCGTAAAATGTGCCGTAAAGCACAACTGTCGTAAAAGGTGCCGTAAAGCACAACTGTCGTAAAAGGTGCCGTAAAGCGCGACTGTCGTAAAAGGTGCCGTAAAGCGCGACTGTCGTAAATACGGCCGTAAAGCGCGACTGTCGTAAATACGGCCGTAAAGCGCGACTGTCGTAAAAGGTGCCGTAAAGCGCGACTGTCGTAAAAGGTGTCGTAAAGCGCGACTGTCGTAAAATGTGCCGTAAAGCACAACTGTCGTAAAAGGTGCCGTAAAGCACAACTGTCGTAAAAGGTGCCGTAAAGCGCGACTGTCGTAAATACGGCCGTAAAGCACGACTGTCGTAAATACGGCCGTAAAGCACGACTGTCGTAAATACGGCCGTAAAGCGCGACTGTCGTAAATACGGCCGTAAAGCGCAACTGTCGTAAATACGGCCGTAAAGCGCGACTGTCGTAAAAGGTGCCGTAAAGCGCGACTGTCGTAAATACGGCCGTAAAGCGCGACTGTCGTAAAAGGTGCCGTAAAGCGCGACTGTCGTAAATACGGCCGTAAAGCGCGACTGTCGTAAATACGGCCGTAAAGCGCGACTGTCGTAAAAGGTGCCGTAAAGCGCGACTGTCGTAAATACGGCCGTAAAGCGCGACTGTCGTAAAAGGTGCCGTAAAGCGCGACTGTCGTAAAAGGTGCCGTAAAGCGCGACTGTCGTAAATACGGCCGTAAAGCGCGACTGTCGTAAATACGGCCGTAAAGCGCGACTGTCGTAAAAGGTGCCGTAAAGCGCGACTGTCGTAAAAGGTGTCGTAAAGCGCGACTGTCGTAAAATGTGCCGTAAAGCACAACTGTCGTAAAAGGTGCCGTAAAGCACAACTGTCGTAAAAGGTGCCGTAAAGCGCGACTGTCGTAAAAGGTGCCGTAAAGCGCGACTGTCGTAAATACGGCCGTAAAGCGCGACTGTCGTAAAAGGTGCCGTAAAGCGCGACTGTCGTAAAAGGTGCCGTAAAGCGCGACTGTCGTAAATACGGCCGTAAAGCGCGACTGTCGTAAATACGGCCGTAAAGCGCGACTGTCGTAAAAGGTGCCGTAAAGCGCGACTGTCGTAAATACGGCCGTAAAGCGCGACTGTCGTAAATACGGCCGTAAAGCGCGACTGTCGTAAATACGGCCGTAAAGCGCGACTGTCGTAAAAGGTGCCGTAAAGCGCGACTGTCGTAAATACGGCCGTAAAGCGCGACTGTCGTAAATATGGCCGTAAAGCGCGACTGTCGTAAAAGGTGCCGTAAAGCGCGACTGTCGTAAATACGGCCGTAAAGCGCGACTGTCGTAAAAGGTGCCGTAAAGCGCGACTGCCGTAAATACGGCCGTAAAGCGCGACTGTCGTAAATACGGCCGTAAAGCGCAACTGTCGTAAATACGGCCGTAAAGCGCGACTGTCGTAAATACGGCCGTAAAGCGCGACTGTCGTAAATACGGCCGTAAAGCGCGACTGTCGTAAAAGGTGCCGTAAAGCGCGACTGTCGTAAATACGGCCGTAAAGCGCGACTGTCGTAAATACGGCCGTAAAGCGCGACTGTCGTAAAAGGTGCCGTAAAGCGCGACTGTCGTAAATACGGCCGTAAAGCGCGACTGTCGTAAAAGGTGCCGTAAAGCGCGACTGTCGTAAAAGGTGCCGTAAAGCGCGACTGTCGTAAATACGGCCGTAAAGCGCGACTGTCGTAAAAGGTGCCGTAAAGCGCGACTGTCGTAAATACGGCCGTAAAGCGCGACTGTCGTAAATACGGCCGTAAAGCGCGACTGTCGTAAAAGGTGCCGTAAAGCGCGACTGTCGTAAAAGGTGCCGTAAAGCGCGACTGTCGTAAATACGGCCGTAAAGCGCGACTGTCGTAAAAGGTGCCGTAAAGCGCGACTGTCGTAAAAGGTGCCGTAAAGCGCGACTGTCGTAAATACGGCCGTAAAGCGCGACTGTCGTAAAAGGTGCCGTAAAGCGCGACTGTCGTAAATACGGCCGTAAAGCGCGACTGTCGTAAATACGGCCGTAAAGCGCGACTGTCGTAAATACGGCCGTAAAGCGCGACTGTCGTAAAAGGTGCCGTAAAGCGCGACTGTCGTAAAAGGTGCCGTAAAGCGCGACTGTCGTAAAAGATGCCGTAAAGCGCGACTGTCGTAAATACGGCCGTAAAGCGCGACTGTCGTAAATACGGCCGTAAAGCGCGACTGTCGTAAAAGGTGCCGTAAAGCGCGACTGTCGTAAATACGGCCGTAAAGCGCGACTGTCGTAAATACGGCCGTAAAGCGCGACTGTCGTAAAAGGTGCCGTAAAGCGCGACTGTCGTAAATACGGCCGTAAAGCGCGACTGTCGTAAAAGGTGCCGTAAAGCGCGACTGTCGTAAATACGGCCGTAAAGCGCGACTGTCGTAAATACGGCCGTAAAGCGCGACTGTCGTAAAAGGTGCCGTAAAGCGCGACTGTCGTAAAAGGTGCCGTAAAGCGCGACTGTCGTAAAAGGTGTCGTAAATCGCGACTGTCGTAAAAGGTGCCGTAAAGCAGAACTGTCGCAAAAGGTGCCGTAAAGCAGAACTGTCGTAAAAGGTGCCGTAAAGCGCGACTGTCGTAAAGATTGTCGTAAAGCGCGACTGTCGTAAAAGGTGCCGTAAAGAAGCGCTGTCGTAAAAGGTGCCGTAAAGCGCGACTGTCGTAAAGCGCGACTGCTGTAAAGCACGATTTTCGTAAAAGGCGACGCCGCAGCGCTCTGCATGCAGTGCGCCTGTGCAGACGGCAGGGGGCGCTGTGCCTGCAGTGCGCCGGTGCACACGGCAGGGGGCGCTGTATAAAGTAAGTATAAAATATCAACTATCTATAAAAAGGAATAAAAGCTCTATATCATGTGCAGCATTAGAAAATTTCAGGCTCCCCGGGAATAAATCGTTTTCTTTAAATCATTTTCGTTTTGGAGTTTTTTTTACTCCCAGGTAGCCTGAAAATTACTACTGCTGCTTTTTTATTCTAAAGCTAGAAAGGAAAACCAAGATTAGAAATGCAGGAAAAGAAAGAAAGAAAAAGAAAAAAAGAAAATAAGGAAAGGAAATGAAAGGAAGAAAGAAGGAAGGACAGGAAGGAAGGAAGGAAGACAGACAAAAAACCCAAAAACCAGGAGGGCAAGGGGAAACCTACGGAAAAAAAAAAAAAAAAAAAAAAAAAAAAAACCCACATAAAAAAAAAAAAACCTCGGGATGGGTGAGAAACCTCCCTCCCTGAAAAATCTAAGATGAGCAAGAAAAATCCCAGAAATACCACAGAAATAAAAACAGGAATAAAACAAAATAAAGACAAAAAAAAAAAAAAAAAAAAAAAAGAAAAAAAACCCCGAAAAACAAGAACAAGATGGGCAAGAAAAAAACGCAGAAGAAAACCCCAAGATGGGCATGAAAAAGCCCAGAATAAACCCCCAAGATGGGCGAGAAAAATCCCAGAAAAAAAAATAAACCAGAAAAAAACGTAAGAAAGGCAGAGAAAAAAAAAAAAAACCAAAACAAAACAGAAAAGTACCCAAGATGGGCAAGAAAAATCCCTGAGAACAGACCAGAGAAAAACCCCAAAATGGGCAAGAAATAAAATCAGAACTAAAAACCAAGATGGGGAAGAAAAAATCCAGAAAAGAAAAAAAAAGAAGGCCAAGAAAATCCAAGGAAAAAAAACCAAAAAACAACACACCTGAAAAAAAAAACCCCAAGCGGGGCAAGGAAAAACAGGAAAAACTAAAAAAACCCAACAAGATGGGCAAGAAGAAACGAAGAAAAAACCCCAAGAAGTGCCAGAAAAAAATCAAGGAAAAAGGGAGTAAAAGCCCCAAGAAACAAGGCAAGAAAGAGAGGCAATAAAGGTCACAAAAACTCAAGACAAAAAAACCCAAAAACAAGGCATGCCAGAAAAAGGTACGAAAATGGTTCTGCCAGGTGCGATCAAGGTGAGCGGGTTCAGATTCAGGTCCAGGAGATGAACAAGTGTCAGATTAGCTTGGGGCACTGCTGTGCAATGCAGCCGTGACAGGATTCATGTTTAAATATAGTTTAAATAGATTGGGGATTGGTTGGCTTTTATTGGGGTATAGGCTGGAGATTTCATAAAAAATATAAAACTAGAAATCCAAATATATCATAAATATATGTCGATATCAATAAGTATTTAATACATATAAATATAAGTAAAAGAAATCTATTGTGTCAAAAGAATATATCTATTATTATATAAAAAGGTATTCTCTCCAATATATATAATATCTATAAATATAACAAATGAAAATTACAAATATAGATGTGAACAAAATTATGACAAACAAAATTATTTTTAAAATTTTAAATGTGTTTTAAAGAAAGGGGTGTCTTTGCTTTTTATTTCGTTAGAGGCAGGGGTTTTATTTTAAATAATATAAGTACTATAGAAATGTAAATCGACATACAGAAATATATAATAAATATATAGAGATATAAAGATATAATACCAAACTATGAATAGAAATAGAAATCTATGCAAGTAACATGAAGAGATGCAATATATAATATAATTTTTATTATAGAGTAATATAAATTCTAAATATAAATGCGAATATAAATATGAAAAATATATGATTGGGGCTCGGAGCAGCCCAGGTGTCAGCTGTAATGATGATGGGGGCTCGGAGCAGCCCAGGTGTGAGTGTGAGGATGATGGGGGCTCGGAGCAGCCCAGGTGTGAGTGTGAGGATGATGGGGGCTCGGAGCAGCCCAGGTGTGAGTGTGAGGATGATGAGGGGCCGGCTCCTGCCGGGGCGAGGCTGTTTTAGGGGGAGGCTTTGCCTCAGCTCCCTTTTGCATGGAGCTGCTGAGTGGAGGGGTTTATGGGGCACTCCCGGCGCTGTCTCATGGAAGGACTGCGAGAGCTTCCCACAGGGTCGGGGGCACCACCTGGATCCGCGCTTGGGTACGTGGAGCATCGCTTAAAGGAGGCGCCGAGGGACGAATCTTTGTGCCGGGGAGCAGCAGCCGAACAGGTGAGCCCGTGTGGGTTCGGAGCGGGGAATTTTCTCCTTCCCCTTTGCAATTTCATCTTGCCAGTCCCTCCCCGGTTCCCCAGGAACACAAATGGAGCTTATGAAGACAAAAGGGATTAAGGAGAAGGAAGCAGCTCCTCTTCTTTTATTGTCTGCGTTTGACCTGAGGGGATCCCTCTTGACTTGTGGTTTTAAAGGTGTTGATTGCAGGAAAAGCTGCCTTTTGCAGGCTGTTAGGGGTATCCCGGGGGTTCTATTCTAAGGGGAATGGGAAAAGTATTCTTGTGGTATTATGGGTTTGATTTGAAGGCAGCCACCCCATTTGCACCACCCTCGGGTTTAAATGGCGGGGGCAGCCCTGGTGTCCCTCCTTTTCAAGGGTTTGAATGGAGGTCGAAATCGCCCTTTCCCATCAGTCGAAGGCTTTCATTTGGGGAGCGCCCCTACTTTTCTGCTCTCCTAGGGGGTGAAATTTTAGGGGAGAACACATTTCTTTGCCCTTGTTGAAGTGAGGTGCGCCCCGTCTGCGGTTTCGGGGTTGGTTGCGGGAAGCCGCAGCTCCGGCAGCGTTTGCAGGGCTGCAATGGGGCTGTGCCGCTGCATTGGAGGGCGCTGCCCGTGCCCGCGGCCCGGCCCGGAACGTTCCCGCTCGGGAGCGCTGCTGGCACGGCCCGGGCAGCTGCCGGGGCGCACGGGGGATTCGGCGCGGCCGGGCCGGCCGAGGGCGGCAGTGGCGGAGCCGCGCCGGTGCGAGCCGTGCGGAGCCGAGCGGAGCCGGGCCGGGCCGGCCAAGGGCGGCAGAGGCGGCGCGGGCGCTGCTGCGCCGGCCCGGGCGGTGCCGGCCGCTCCGTCCGCTCCGGGCGCGGGGCTCGGGCGCCGCCGGTAGCCCCGCGCCCGGTGCCGGCCCCGCCGGGCAGGGGCAGCGGGCGGGGCTCCCCGGGGCGGCGCCGGCCCCGCGTGCCGGAGCAGCCGCCGCAGGAGCCGCTTTCCTGCCGGGAGCCGCGCTCCGTCCGGGGCCGGCAGCGAGCGCGGGGTTCGGCCGCTCCAAGTTCGGCGGTGCCGTGGCTCGGAGGCGCTTTGGAGGCGTTGATGGCATCGCTGGGTTCGGTTTGCAGCGGGTGTCCGCTAAGGGATATGGTGTTCTTCCTGAGCGGCACGGTTCTCGGTGCCGGTAGAGATGATAAAGGTTCGTTTCGGATTGGCTTTTGTAGTCGGATATGAAATAAACAGGGCCAGGAGACTTCTTCTCCTGTGTAATGCCTTTATTAAAAAGTGATCAGCTCAGGATTGGGCGGCTCGACGGGTCTGCAGCGTCCGTCGTCTCCCAGGGCGACTCAGAGGAGGAGGATATGCGCAGCTCTGTCCACCAGGGGCAGAGCTGGGGATCAGATCCTCTTGGGAGCCTTTTTGGGTCTCCTGATCCCATAAGATGGTCTTAGGTGGCTCGTTGTTTTTGGGGTTTCTCCATGAGTTTGGAGATGGGGGTCTCACAAAGCATTCTGGTCTTGCGAGTCACTTTGCATAACCCCCCCCCCACCTTCTCAGGTGTCTTCACTATTCTGGGAAAGGTACAACTTAGCTTCGGGCAAGGTCCCCACCCAGGAGAAGGGCCATTACCTCGCCCCGGCCAGGGCTTTTACTAATACAAAAACAACCATTAACGACAACGACCCGTGATTACAATAACAAAACACACAGAACTTGGGCAGGGCCAGTGGTCTGGCTGCCTTTTTGAAACTTTTTCTCATAAAAAATATTAACCGAGTTTTTGTTCATAACAGTCCCCCCTCTTTTTCTTTGATCGAGCTTAAACTCTAAGCTCGCATCAACTCTTAATTTTTGTTTTGAATCTACTATAAATCTCTTGTGCACTTTGGTAATCACGGTTAGTTAACCTTGTTACTTTCCTTGGTTTCTTCAGGTTTGTCTTCACGGCAAACACTATTTTACTGAAACAGATAAATAAGCATAGTAAAAATAGCAATCCTCCAAGTGCACACACAGCGAGAAAAACTACCTTTTCCCACACATCCTTTTTGAAAATCTCCAGGTTCTCCCACCTACTGGGATCAAGTGTAGGAGTTTGATCTTCATTATTTACACATACTAACCTTTTTATTTCGTTTGAAATGTTCCTAATAATTGAATTCTTAGTTTTTAATACTGCCTGGAGACGAATAATTTTGTTTAACATAGATATTGGGATCCGAATTTTGCTTTTACAATTTTGGATTTTCTCAATTTCTATTTCACTGCGCCTGTTCTGTTTAATTTCTCTCAAATTATATATAGGAACTCCCAAACTTGATCCAGTTTCTTTGGGTAATAAGAAAATTGGTTTTATCACTCCAGCGGTGCAGCTGCCAGACGAGATCAAATCTAGGGGTTTAAGGCTCCCCTGAAATGTGTTCCTAAAGGGGTTTATCTCTTTTCCAGTACACTCATATAAATACTTGTAACAAACAATTTTTCTTACCATTTTCACCATTTCTTTGCTTTTTACTAGATCTGCTGAGCTTGTTTCAGCAGCATCCCATTCAAAGCACAACCAGGCTTCCCCTATAGGGCACTCTCCTAGGAGTGGCTGCCTAAAAGTGGCAGTATTGTATATTATCCAATACACTCTTATTTTTTTGATAAAAGACCAATTGGGAGAGGTTAACACAATCAGGGTTAGAACTGATGTGGACTCTCGACAAGGAGCTCACTTCCTCCTCACAGCGGGCTTGGTAGCATTCATTGCACGGCTCAGCTGGGCATCCCAGAGCACCACCAGCAATCAGAGCCATCAGTACTACCCTTCCCAAGAGTCCGGTATGGGTCATCTTGCACAGCCTGCCCACCCGGCCTTGCCTCTTGGGGAACTTTACTGAGGAAAAGCTTCCAAGCTCTTTAGAGTCCCTTCTACCCGTTTCTCTGGTTAAACCTCTCTTGGTCTGTTCCTTACCAATTTTGGTTTCCCCTCCCAGGGGAGTGTTCTGTAGAGGATTAACCTGGAGTCTTTAGAAATAAATTGGGGAACTTAACCAGAATTACTTATTTACAGTCCTAAACTTTTTACCAACATAATTTACACAGAACAGTCTTAAAACATTTTAAGCAATATTAGAACTCTTAACAATTTTTTTTTTCCCACACAGTTCAGTCTTTTTGACTCTTCCTTCTGAGAGTCAACTTTAAATCCTTTGGTCCTTTTACCACAGTGTACTCAGGTGATTTAGCTTGTGAAGCAGATGAATCTTGTCCAGCGCCGGGGGGTGAGAGTGATGTGGACTCTGGTCCAATGCCAGAGGGAAAAACTGGGACTCTGGCCCAATGCCAGAAGGACAAAGGGGTGGAGTCCGATCCAATGCTAGAATGCCAGAGGGAAAAAAAAAACTGGTGTTGAATCCTGGTCCAATGCCAGGAGGTGAGAGTGATGTGAGTCCAACCTTTTTCTTTTGGTCTGCACAGTCGAATTAGTAATGAAGAGTACCTGAAACGGGCTTTCAAACACAGGCATTAATGGTCTGCAATTTAATGATTTTATCAAAACTCAGTTTCTCTGTTTAATGTTATTGGTTAATTTCTCTTTTTCCATAGCTTGCATGTTTCTCTCATCAACTTCTACATACTCTGTATTTTGCAAGGAGTTGTATTTCTCAGCTAACTTAACTCCCAAAGTATTTTTATTCCCCTATTTTTCTGTGTATTTAATTCACTAGTTTTTCTGTTCTATTTTTCAAGATCTTATCTATTTATCTCTTGCTTCTGTTTCTCACTTTCACTTACAGTTTAAATACTTCTTTCAACCCCTTACACTTGAATTTTTTTCTCTTTTTTTTTTTCTTACGCCATTCTTCTACACAATACACTTCCCTCTAAGGAGATGTGGTAAAACTTATAATGCACAATCTACATTACCTCTATTCTAATTTGTCTATATTTATTCTCACACATTCCTTCACACCCTCAAGACACAAACTGGATCATTATTGCTAGAAAATCACTGTGGCTCCCCTCACCTTGGGGTTGGCCCACAGGTCTCAGTATCCCTGGGCCTCTTGGAAGGGCCCTGGCTCTGGTTGCCTCTGGTGCACATTCACCTGTGAGGCTGTCTGCGTGTCACTCACACTCTCGCAGCTACGGCTCCCTCACACACCTGAGGAGCACTAGTCTGGTTTGTAGGTCACGCACACACTTTGGCCACAGCCCCCACCCGCCTGGGGGACACAAGCCTGGTTTGCAGGTCACACATACACACACTTCCACTGCCCCCTTCCCACGTGCCCGGGAAGTTGAGGCTGACTTTGTGACTCACTCTCACGCACACAACAAGACAACAATAAGGTACCTTTTACTTTCACATCACTTATTACAAGTTAAGTATTACTGGCCAGTTTTGGTGCTATTGGATATCCTTTCTACCTAGTTGTTTTTTGTCTAAATTCAGATGTTTTTCACTATACTATACTATACTATACTATACTTCTTAGTACTTTGTTGAGACAGGACTTATCTGCTCCTGTATCTACTCAAAAATTCTAATTCTTCATTTAAGGGTCCCACTTCAAAGTTTACCAAGGGCTCTTCTAGATGTTACATCAGGTCCCCTATAGTGTAAAGCCCCTGACCCTCTAATTGTCACCTCTAAGGATCTTCCCTAAATTATCTTGTTCCCTGGCTATTGCCTCATCAAGACTGAGTTTTCTACAAAACCTCCTGACGTGTCCTGCCTTTCCACAGTAAGAGCAATGTCGCTCTCTCAAAGGGCCTTGAGGTGTCTCCATCCCTCTTGTACCTGACAGTACTGACTTATTCTTGCCTCCTCCTGGTGGTGGACCCGCCCACCCTACACTTTCTCTAGCTACAGCAACCATGATCTTAGCCTTGGCCTTTGCTTTATCTTCCTCCCTCCTTAAATACACCTTCAGTGCCTCTTTTAATAACTCATTAATGTCCTTCTCTTGCCAATCTTCCATCTTTTCCAATTTTCTCCGTATATCAGGCCAAGATTTGGTAACAAATTGGACTTTCAGTAGCATTTGACCTTCCGGGGTGTCTGGGTCTATTCTGGAGTACAACTGAAAGTTCCGCCTTAGGCGATTAAGCCAGGCAGCAGGAGCTTCATCTTTCTCCTGTGCACCCTCAAATGCCAATTGGGTATTAGTTCCTTTGGGAACTGACTCTTTGATCCCCCGTATTATCAAAGACCTATATTCCCTCATGGCCTTCCTCCCCTCCTCCTGGTTAGGGTTCCAGTTGGGCTCCGTTAGTGGCAATTTCTGTTCACCTGTTGGCACCTGGGGTCCTGGACTGTTATCTTTCTCCCAAATTTTTATGCCAGCCGCCCTTATCATCTGGACCTCTTCTGGGGAAAATAATATACTCAGGATGGAATTAATTTCCCCCCAAGTGTAGATATTTGGACCTAGAAATTGATCCACTTGTTTGGCTATGCCCACTGGGTCCTCAACTAAATGCCCCAACTCTTTCTTGAATCCCCTCACCTCAGAAGCAGTTAGGGGAGCATTCACAAAGCCAACACCTCCCGCCACTCCTCCCATAGGAACCTCTCTGAGGGGAAAGAGTCTCTCTGCCTTGGAGGTCTTGGATCTGGTGCTACAGTATGGCCCATCTTCAGATGCCAAACTACTTTGAGGGTTCTCTGGGTTACCCTGAACTTTCTGCCCATCAGCAGGTGTATTTGCTGATAGCTGTCTACTGGGCGAGGAGGCATTTGTGTCCCAGGTAGAAGGAGGTAAAGGGACAGCAATAGGAGGGGGAGAGGGACCTGAGTAGATATTAATCGGAGCTGGAGAAGGGGTGGAGAATGCAGCAGGTGGAGTAGGCACTTGTGGTGGTGCAGAAGGAACTGGAGGAGATACTGGGTTCATCATAGCAGAAGCTGAAGAGGTAGAAGGAGGAGTTTGAGCAGGTGGTAATGAGATGGCAGCCGGGGGAGGAACCGGACCTGCCATTTGAGGTGCTTGAAGGAGAGGATTATAAGGTGGAGGGGCAGAAGGAGGCAAATAATCCAGGGGGTCCCATCTTTTACTAGTTCTATCATCCCCTCCTTCATTCCTCTGTACCTTACAAATTCGCACCCCTTCATCCTCAACAGCGCTCTTTACCCAGCAAGCTACATACAATAATTGCTCAGGATCAGTATCCCCTCGAGCTGTCAGATAATTATTTAATTGTTGGCACATCCACTTATCCTTTGTCCCACACCAAGGCCATCCTCCTTGCAACTCTAATTCTGGCCACGCTTCCATACAATAATGGATCATTTTCACTTTATCTAATCCCTTCGTGGCCTCTATAGAATCCCATTTTACTAACAGTTCTCCTAAGGGACTATTGGGATGTATATACCTCAGTCTCTTGCCAGTCTTTTTACTACTACAACATCCCATTTTTCAAGTCTCAATAAAAAAAAATCCCGAAGGTGCCTCTACTGACCGGGAATTTCAAAAAAAAAACCTTCCTTGAGGAGCTCCAGCCTCCTCCACTGAACTTCTAATTTACTGCCTGATGCTCAGGACTTTATACTGAAACAACTGCCCAATCTCTTGATTGCCCAACTTCCCAGCGTCAGGTCTTACATCTATCGGGACTTAAACACACGAAGCCACGGCCAAGAATCCGGGTCGTGCCTGACACCCTCAGTCAGGAGAAACAACTGCCTGATTTTTAGTTTGCCTAACCTGCCAATTTTTAGGCTTCACCGTATCAGGACTTAAAAGCAAACCGCAGCCTCCTTCGCTGGGGTTTGTGCCTGACTCCTTTGTCAGGACTTACTTTGCCTGCAGGGCTTGTGAACCACCCGAATCCTTCTCGGGACTGACAAATCTTACTCGAATCCTTCTCGAGACTTACAAAAGTGCCTGACCTCCCTTTGTCAGGACTTTGGGGTGCGTGCCACTCATACACAGTAATTCACTCCGCACGCCCGGAGTGGGGGGGCCCTTTATTCCCCCTTGGGAGACGACTCACTCACACTAATTCCACTCGCGTCCCCCTGTTCCTGGCCGCTTTTCTCGCGAAAAGACGGAACCGCAGTAATGAGGGGTCCACTCTCGCTTCGAAGGTCCGGCTGCCGGCCCTCGTCTCACTCACACACACATGCGCACGTCTCCCGCTCCCGCCACCGAGTTTCTCACCAGTCCGGTGCTCCTCTGCGTCGCTGTCCTGAGCCGGTCCCTCTGGTCCTGGTAGCCAGCTGTCCTCTG
The DNA here is from genome assembly GCF_035770615.1 of Melospiza melodia melodia. NCBI lineage: Eukaryota > Metazoa > Chordata > Aves > Passeriformes > Passerellidae > Melospiza > Melospiza melodia. The sequence continues at coordinate 22,973,425 of NC_086206.1, forward strand.
AAGATCCAAGATGGCCAGTCCTGAGTCCTCTTGCGGCGTGGCTATTCCGGACGAGAGCCCCCAGCTGAAATAAACAGGGCCAGGAGACTTCTTCTCCTGTGTAATGCCTTTATTAAAAAGTGATCAGCTCAGGATTGGGCGGCTCGACGGGTCTGCAGCGTCCGTCGTCTCCCAGGGCGACTCAGAGGAGGAGGATATGCGCAGCTCTGTCCACCAGGGGCAGAGCTGGGGATCAGATCCTCTTGGGAGCCTTTTTGGGTCTCCTGATCCCATAAGATGGTATCAGATGTTGGTTTCTCTCACTCAGTCGGCCTGGTCTCAGCTCCGGGGTCAACTCCCATGGTCAGGGCGAGAGGGTCCGAAGGTGTTCTGCGTCTCTGCAGGCTCAGCACTCGGTTCCTCACGTCCAGACATCACTCTAGTCTCTCAACTCTTAGGTGGCTCGTTGTTTTTGGGGTTTCTCCATGAGTTTGGAGATGGGGGTCTCACAAAGCATTCTGGTCTTGCGAGTCACTTTGCATAACCCCCCCCCCACCTTCTCAGGTGTCTTCACTATTCTGGGAAAGGTACAACTTAGCTTCGGGCAAGGTCCCCACCCAGGAGAAGGGCCATTACCTCGCCCCGGCCAGGGCTTTTACTAATACAAAAACAACCATTAACGACAACGACCCGTGATTACAATAACAAAACACACAGAACTTGGGCAGGGCCAGTGGTCTGGCTGCCTTTTTGAAACTTTTTCTCATAAAAAATATTAACCGAGTTTTTGTTCATAACAGGATATATATTTTTTTGCCGGGGTATTATGTTTAGAAGGGCGCGCAATGGTTTTTACGGGTCGTAGCGCGAAGCAGCGGTTCGCATTTTAATTCTGTTGCGGTGGCTTTTATTAGCGTGAGTGTGTAGTGTTTGTTTTGGGGGGCTTGGGGTAGCGTCCTGTCGTTCATAGCAGCGGGTTTTTAATCTCGATAATTGCATGTGTGTTTATCGTCTTCCAGGGCTTTTATTTGTTTGGTTTGTTTGATTGTAGTGTATGTTTTATGGTTACGGGTAATTTGGGGGACATTGTTTATGGTTACGTTTGTCTTTAGTCTTTGTGTTTGTTTCTAGGTGGTATTTTTATTTTGATAGCTTGAGGCACTATGGGTTTATTCAGTGGGGAATAATTTTTTTGTTGCAGATTTATCTGTTTTTTGGTATTATTCTTGTTGTTGGTTTCTTTATTTTCCTTTGTTGTTGTTGTTGTTGTCTTTTAATGTATTTGCGTATTGTTTATCAGGGTTTTTTTTGGAAACATGGGTATTTATATGGTGGGTTTTTAAAGTATTTATTTATTTGGGTAGTTAATTTCTTAGTTTTTAGTGGTTGAGATGTTTTTCCATTTTGTTAATTAGTTCAGGTTTTAAAGTTATTTTTACAGAGGATTGTTTATTCTTTGAGTTAGTGTAGAGGTAGAATTTTGTTGTTTTTTATTTTTTTTTAGTAACGTCGTTCAGGGTGAGTGGCACTGTCTTGAGTTTAGTAGATTGGTTTGACTTTTTTTTAGTACTTTTTGTAATTTTCTGTGTGTGTTTCTATAGGATTTTCTTTTATTTTGGTTCCATTTTTCTGTCGTGATGAGAATTGTTATTGAAAAGAGTGTTCTTTGTTTTTTCGCTGACACTTGTTTGGGTGTTGGAGGTATCTTGATGTTTTTGGAAGATATTGGTGGGAATTTGATGCTGTTTGTTCTGTCATTTCATTTAGGAATTGGATTTTAAATATGCAATTATGACTCTAACTATATTGAAACAAAAGAAATAGATGTGTAGCAATGGGAATGGGCCAATTTTATTTTTATATATTCGGTCAATTTTTAAAATTTAACATGTAACATAAGTCATTATATGTTACAATAAGTTACTCTAATTTTAATAGAGTATTGTGTATGTTTATAGATATATGAATAGAGAATATAAATGTAAATACAACCCAAACAAAAATACAAATATATAAATGTATTGCAACTATATGCAGATATATCAAAAATTAATAATAAATTGTAAATGTAAAATAACATGAATTGTAAAGTATATAATACACGTAATACTGCATATATTTTATTAAATATATTATAGGAAATGGATATAAAATAGATATAAATATGTATGTGATATATGTATCTATCTATCTATCTATATCTATCATTTGTTGTATATTATGATAAATATAAATATAAAAAAAATTTAGGTAGTTTAAAATAATGGATGGTTTTGTTTTTTCTTTGCCAAAGCAGGTGTTTTAGTGTAAAAATTACAAATACAAATAATATAAAGGTAGAAATATAAGTATAGAAATATATCATAAACACATTAAAGATTTATATAAAAATTAGAAATATAAGGAAAAATAAGTTGTAGCAGTAGATATGGTAAATAATTTAAAAAATAATTCCCGTATATTTTTTGAATAAGGTGCATATTATATATAGTTATTAATATAATGCATCAATATAAACTATAAATTTATATAAAATATCAACTATCTATAAGAAGGAATAAAAGCTCTGTGTCACGTGCAGCAGTAGAAAATTTCAGGCTCCCAGGGAATAAATAGTTTTCTTTAAATCATTTTCGTTTTGCAGAGTTTTTTTTTTACTCTCGGGTAGCCTGAAAGTTTCTACTGCTGCTTTTTTATTCTAAAGGTGGAAAGGTAAACCAAGATTAGAAATACAAGAAAGGGGAAAGGAAAGGGAAGGGAAAGGGAAAAGGAAAAGGGAAGGGAAGTGGTGAAAAACAGAGTGAAAAAAGTAAAAAGAGTTGGAAGGAAAAAGAGAGGGCATTCGGGAGGAGCGGTGCTGCCTCAGGTCCTTCCCCGCCCTGGGGCGAAGGACCCGTTTGATGCCCAGGAGGGAGTGCAGGTCCCGGTGGCTCCCGGGGGACGGAGCGGTGGCTGTCAGCCCGAGACTACAACTCCCGGCAGGCCGTGCTACCGACGCGGCGTGTGACGCAACGGCCGACGCGGCACATGAGTGGCTGGCGTGCCAGGCGGTCGCGCGGGGCTGTGCGCGCGCAGCTGCCGGCGCCTCTCCCGCGCGGGACAGCGACGCTGGAGGAGCGCAGCCTCCGTCTGGCCGCCCGCACGGAGCTGAGCAGCGCGGAAGGAGCGTCCGCCCGGTTCCTCGGCCTCCCTCAGCGGTGCCGGGGGCGGGGGCGCTGCCGCCCGCCGATGGCGGAGGGCGAGGCGGTGCTTTGCTGCCGCGGGCCGGGAGCTGCGGGAGCCGCCCCGGGCGAGCGGCGCCGGGCGCTGCCGCGGTCCCGGTGGGGCGGCCGCCCTCGGGCTGGCGGAGGCGCCGGAGGAGCCCCCGAGCTGCAGCCGTCTCCCTCGGGCTGCTGCCGGTGCTGCGGGCGGAGGCGGCTCCGCCGCGTGTTGGGCGCTGCGAGCAGGGAGCGCTGCGGTATCGCCGGCATGACGGGGCTGCTGCCTGCGTTAGTGCTCGTGGCTCTTTGTGCCGTGACAGCGGATGGAGCGGCGCTGAGCGGGACACCCAGAGATGGCCGGGAGAATGCCCAGCGCAGGGAGCGGGCGGGCTGTGTGCTTCGGATGGCACAGGTGCGAGCTGCAAAGTCACCCCCCCTTCCGCCCCTGCCCTCCCGAGCCCCGGAGAAAATGCTTTCCAGCATTGTCGAGCTTCTGAAAGACAAAACTTGTGATTTGACACTAGCATCCAGAAAAGGTTTCTGTCTAGATTAGCAAATGCCTAAATTGTTCTTGGTTACATCCCATGACCGGTTTTAGGCAGTGACTTCATACTGCTTTTAGGATTTTCTTGTACACTGGTGAGAAAATAGGCAGGTCTGATAGTGGTTTCACTTTTTTTCTACTTCACGTTCCATAAGATTCTTTTATCCAAGCGATTGTTTTAAAATTCTACTGTAAGCGTTTGTGGTTCACTTTTTTTTTCTTTGCAGCACCCGGGCCTTTTTTTTTTTCTCTAAATCGGGAGTAAATATAGCTGAGTAAAATTACCTTGGTTATCTTCCTTCTTTTTAAACTTAATTGTTTTTATTAATAATTCTATCTGAATATGCAGAAAAAGTGAGTATGTCCTGTAATCTATGCTAGCTTTTCTCGTTTACAGGGTACTCACAAAATATGTCTCCCTTAGTGTCCCACAGAAACATTCTGGGTGCAATCTGAATTAAGGTATGTGTTTTCAAATAAGTAATCAGTTTAGATATTTGCCTGTGTACCTTTTCCTGTAATTCAGAGCTTGTGTTCTGTGGGTTTTATGATAAACCTGTAAAACATGTAAGAATGGTTTTGCAAGTCTGAATCGTTGAAGGCAGCAATAAGTGGATTTAAAGCCTGTTCTTGAGCAGACAAAGGGGAAAAGTGTGACTCTGATGCTGAACTTGTCATTTTTCATTTGACTTGCCTTTAATTATTGAAGAAGAGAGAGAACTAGGAAAAGAAATAGAATTGATTATTGAGCACTCCTAAAAAGCTCACCATGATTCTGTGTAGAGCCAAAGTGAAGGATGATGGAACAGAGCTCTGTGCATTAGAAGGAAATAAACCTGATGTCCACACAGAGTCTTACTAATTTCTGTTTTTAAAATGCAAAATAAGTTTAGGAAGTGTTGGAAGTTAGTATTTTGGGAAAGAAATGGCAGTTCCACAAAACATTCCATTCCATTTAAGAGAGGCCCTTGGACTGATTCATGTTGTAACTGCTGTCACTGCAATCAGTTGGTGGTTCAGCCTTGAAATGTGCACTTGGCCTTCTATAAAGCACTGTTTTGTTTGCCTTTCAGTGCTATGAGTCTTGATAAATTGGAGAAGTGCCCAAGAGAAATTCATCATCCTGAGATACAAAAGGTAGGAAGTGACTTTTTCTGGTTTGGTTCTTTTTCTTTATTGTTTTCTGGAAATAGAAGTAATTAAGTATAGATACTACTGGTTTGTTTCTTCCAGTAGCTGATAATACTAATACCAATAATAATAATAATAATAATAGTAAAGTAATACTACTTCAACTGTCTTTATTTATCCATTGAACTGGCCATTTTAAATCTAAACTTCTAAACACAAATCAAACCATCATCCTTGTAGAATCTTTAATAGGAGTGGGCTAAAGATCCTGGTTTTGTTGACAGGATTTATTGGTTCATGAACAGCAAGAGGTAAGTACAAGCCTAACTACCCTCTAGCTCACAGACCTGCCCGGTGAATAGAGCTTTGTTTTTTTGATGGGCTTGTGATGACTTTGAGATCAATTGCTCATTCATTACAGTAAAAAAAAAAAAATTGTTTTGAACATGACAGCAAAAATAACTTTAAGCACAACTTAATAATAATAATAGATCACCAATTTTAGTTAATAATTTTATGCTATACTCTTGGGTGAGGGAAGACTCGGACACTCAATATGAGATCAGCAAGCTATGTTTATTGCAGAGAGTATCAGACACTTATACAGCACATAATAAGCTTATGAATATTCTGTAAGCCAAGCGATCTATTGGTTAAACTATACCATCAACTCTTCCTCATTCCTTTGGGCCTACATTCCCTATTTCCCACGTCTCTCTGTCTACTTGTTATCCTACCCAGCTAGGCCCAGGCACACGCTATCTTGCAGGTGCAAAACTCAAAAATACCTGTGTTCGGTACTTTCCCAGCTCCTGGTCGGCTAACGAGCGAATGTCTGCGTGACCTCTGTCATGGAGCCATTTCTCCACACTATACTATCAAAGTTTAAAGGTAAATTATTATATATTAGGAGATGGTGTAAAGTGTATGTTGTAATGTGTAGGATATATACAAAGATACGTACTTGAAAGTCCGTAGAGGAAACAAATTTTTACGCCTTCTGTTTGACTGTTTGTCATATATTTGGTTTTATTTCCCAGGGATCAGTGAATTTTAACTCTGGAGTCCTCTATGCTAAGGATGCTCAGCTTAGAGATGATGAAATGTTCAGTAATGGTGAGTTTTTCACCTTCTCCTTCATTGTTTTGCTCATCTGAATAAAAAAAAAAAAAAAGGCAAGATTAAAGAAAAAGCAATAGTTTTATTATTTTTACCCTGTTATGTCTGTTTCCTCAGTATTTGCTGCAGCTCTGCTTACCCAAGGTTTGGGTAAAACAAGCTTTGGGTTCCCTCTGTCTCACTGGGAGTTGCCCAATTCAGTTGCATCTGGTGAAATTCACCCTGAGACCTTACAGAACCAGCTCCAACTACGTGAGAGCCATTTGCAGTTCTCTCCAGACACCTGGAGAATGGGCGACATTTCTGAGAATCCGGCGAGCGTGCTTCTATCAAAACTCAGTCTGTGAAATTCCTGGGGAAAACCCTTCTGTGTCCTGAAGGGTTCAAACTCTGGTGAGGATCCAGTTATCAGGTGCTCACCTGGATGGTTCCAGCTCTTAAAGTGAACACTTGTACTCTTGCCCTGTAGTTTACATCTATTGTATTTTTGTTATTTTGCAGGATTTTTTGTCTTTGCAAAATATTGTGCATTTCACTCTTTGGAACCTCTCAGATGGTTCTTTGGTGCAGCACCACCCCAGGGGACACTTGCCTGCTGTCCTGAAGGGGTTGGTGGCTAGAATTGTGAATCCTGGAGAGTTTATAAGTCTTCTGTCCCCAGGGAGGTGTCGTGCTTTGTTTACTTTTGTTCTGTTGGTTAGGCGCTGCTTCTCGTTGCAAGTACGAATTTCAAACTGCCCTGTTCTTTTTTTAACTGTTTTCCTGGTTCTCTCCCTACGGCAGGGAAAGACTCTCGTATCCTTGTCGTCGGGCTCGGTGCTGTCCAAGAAGATACAGAGACTAAAAAAATCATAAGAAGCAAAATATGACTGCAGGGAAAAGAAGCTGGAGAGAACAGAAGGTGATGTTGTTATCCTTACCCTGTATTAGAAACATCCGCTGTGCTTTGATGCTGGCAGCTGCCAGGGGCTTGTTAGCACTTTGTAGGCAGGTGTAGGTGTTCACTTGTAGGTTTTTTCTCTGTTCAAGTCAATTCAAACTTTGCTAAGCTTATATTTGCAGATTACTCTCTAGCACAGTCCAGCATGACATTTTTGAATGTTGTAAAAATACCATGTTACTTGGAAATTGCTAATGAAGAGAAGATTTAGGGGAAAATAAGATTTCAGGGTTGGAAGATGTGAGAAGAATTTTGTGGGGACGTTAGACTGAAGTAAAGCACACTTGAAGCTGGACTGGCACGCTGGCAGGTCCCCTATTAAACAGTAGTGCTGACATTAGCCTGGGGGTTGCCCATTGTTTCTGTAGAAATCAATGTTTCCTGGTCTTCAGAGGTAAGCTGCTTTGAAAAGCTGGAAGGTGCAGCATGCTGACAATCCCCGTGCTTTGGATTAAAAGTAGATTTCAGAAGGGTCCTAAGCTTTTGTCTTTTCCTTGAAGTTGATGTAATCCTGTCGAGGAGTTTTTAATTCTCTGTTGCCATGTCATCCATCAGAGCCCTGTTGTACTAATCTTATACAAGTACAAAACAAAAAATCAGACCCTGTCCCAAGCACTTAGAGGCCAGAACACGATTTCCTCGGGCTGCCGTTTGTGTGCCATCGGTACTCACCACGAATTGAGCCCTCTGGCTCTGACAGAGCCCCTGGATGCTGACGGAAGGGGGCTGGTCACAGACCCTGGAGGTGCCTGTCCCCCAGGGAGGGAGAGGACGAGGCAGTGTGGCCTGCAGGGAGGGTGTCGTCCCCAGAGAGCAGCCGGCGACTCCATGCCTGCCCGGGGCTGCGGGTGCACCCTCGGGGTGGACGCCTGCCCTCAGGTTTCCCTCTGGGCACCCGGGGAGGGAACCAGGTCCATCCGTGTGGCAGCTGCAGGGCCTGCAGGCTCTGGGCCCTGGAGCCGAGTGAGCCTGAGCTGCTGCACGCTTGCTGTGAGCTTTGGGGTGAGCGTGCATCACTGCAGGCCTGGGATGGATTGAAATGCGCTGAGGAAAGCGGAGGGAGGGAAATGCTCTGTTAACATGTGCCAATTCTTCTGTCAGACTCATCACGGCGGGACAGCGTGAAGACTGAAAGTGTAAGAAGATGTGGAGGGAAACAGAGAATCTGACAGGAGCATCGGAGGGACGAGTGCACGAATTTTGCTTTTTGCTTGGATGTAAACTCAGGAGTTGAGAGGAATTTGGGAGTGAGAAGGGACATCTCAGAAGGAGAAGAAGAAAAAGAGGTTGTTGTTGTTGTTACAGTCCTGGCAAAATCTTTTGTTCTAGCTAATAAAAGAAGTTAGTTTAAAAAACAAAAAGGAAAAAATGTAGTGTTTTTTTTTTCCTTCACTATGATATTCATTGGTGGTATATGGTGTGTTGTTTCATTTCTTGGTATTATTAACTCTGTGTAAATTGTTTTTTGAGTGAAGCTGACTTTCTGGATGGGTTGGTTTGTATTTGAGGCAGGATTAATTTCAGTAGGGTTCTTTCATAGATTTCTGATGGGTATTACTGGGATTTTGGTTTTGTTTACTGTATGTATGAACCTAGAGCTTTGGTAGGGCCAGCTGGGCTGCTGGAGTTTTGGGTGTGAATTTATTAGATGGCTTTTGTTAGATGCAGTTTTTAATTTTTGAAATGTTTTTCAATGTAGTGGTTTTAAGGTGGTTTTTAAGAATTCATTGTATTGCTTTATCTTGTTTGTAGTTGGTGTATGATAAGGGATGTGGTGTGAGTTCTTGAACATTATGGTTTTGGTGTTCCTAAGTTCTGATTTCTTTGTGGTTCAATAGCTTTTTTTATTTTTATTTTTTGGGACAGGGGCATTTATATGGTGGGTTTTTATAGGCAATATGTTTTTTAATTTAGGTAGTGATATTTTTTAATATTTTAATAGTTTAGGTTTTTTATTTTCATGGTTTTAATTATTTTTTTTAATTTTTTGAAATAACTTTTATAGATTACATGTTATTATTTGTGCATTAACATAAAGGTAGAGCTTTGGGGACTTTTTTTAGTAATGTTTAGGGTCAGTTGTGCAGTTTTGAGTCTAGTGCGTTGGTTTGATTTAATTTTTAATGGGTGTTTGTTTTTATTAGCAGTTGTGTCATTTTCAAGGTGTGTTTGAGTTTTTTGGGGTTTTTGAGATACTGGTTTAGGAGGAAGTTTATGATGAGCATGTGCGGAGGTTTTGGGCTACTTTATAGTGGGATTTAAAATTTATTTACAGTTAGGTTTATTTGAGTTTTTATTAGGGTTCAGTGACGTTGTGGGATATTTGTTCCGTTAGTAACAGAAATAGGTTTTGTTTTGCTGTGCTGCGATGGGATGGGCGTGTGCTGCGTGCCGGTGCTGACAAAGGTACAGTATTGTTGTGGCTCTGGTGCGTCGGGTTAATGAACTGACATGGTTTAATGTAGAGATGAAAATAGAAATAAATATACATTTAAAAATAAATATAAAATTAGAGTGGTAAACATAAATATAGATAACAGATACATACATAAAACTATAATATATGGTATATAATTGTAACATGTTATCATATAGATAAATGATAGTCTATTTTATATATATATACACAAAGATATATAAATATAGATTGTAAATATAAAAATATTTAAATAGAGTTAAAGTAAATTGGGCAGTTTTATTAGGGTATAGGCTGGGGTTTTTAAATGATAGCAATAAAATATAAATTCAGATATACAAATATATATAGAAATACAAATATCTATACATATTTAATTTAAACAAATATAAGTAAGAAAATATGTATAATACAGAAAATATATTTCTATGATTATATTAGAAGGTATTCCCTCTAATATAGATAAAATCTATGCATAAAATAAATAAAAATATCCATATAAATATCATTATAATTTTGAAAAATAAATTTACTTCGTAAATTTTAAATCTGGTTCAAATAAAGGGGTGTCCTTGGTTTTTATTTGGTTAGAGGCAGGAGTTTTATTTTAAATAATATAAGCAATATAGAAATGTGGATCTTAAGATAGAAATATATAATAAATATATAAAGAGAAATTGCTAAACTATGAATATAAATTTAAATATAAATATATGTAAGTAATATGAGGAGTTGTGGCATGGAATATAAATAACATTAAATGGCAATATAAATTATAAATGGGAATATAAATATAAAAATATGTAAATATCGTTTAAAAGAAATGGAATGTTTTGGCTTTTATTTAAGTAGAGGCAGGGTTTTTAATTTGAATATTATACGTGTTCCAGAAGTAAAAATCTTGACGCAGAAATATTTAATCCATATAAAAATATGAATAAAAAAATATAAAAAATATAAATACCTACTCGCATCGGATGTAATATAGAATATAAATTTATTTATAAATTGACATTGGTAAAGATAAATATATAAGTAAGCAATATACATTAATATACATTATAAATACAAATATGAATATAACAATTGAACATTAGGATAAAATCTATTTAAATATTTTTTAAAAGAAAGGGTTCGGTTTTTTTTTATTGTTGTGTTAGAGGCAGGGTTTTTATTTTAAATAGTATGAATGTAGATATTGTTATATATTTCTAAATATTGAGATATACAATCAAGATATAAATATATATATAAACACAAAATATAAATAAATACAAATAATAGGAAGTGATGTAATGAAGAATACAAATAACAGTATACATAAGTATACATTTTAAATGTAAATGTGAATATGAACCTGAAAAATAGAATTTTATAAAATATTTAAGTACAGTTTGGAAGAAAGGGGTTCTTTTTGGCTTTAATGTGGATGGAGGCAAAGGTTTTATTTTAAATAATCCAAGTGTTACCGAAGTAAAAATCGTAACAGAAATGTATACTTACTATGTGAAAATATTTATAAAAATATACAAATAAATTTAAGTTTTAGGGATATATGCAATATGGAATAGAAATGTATTTATAAAAAGAAATGTATAAATGGACAGTGTACATCAATATACGTTGTAAATAGAAATGTGAATATTAATATGAAAAAATATTTTAAAAAATATTTAAATATTTTTTTTAATAATTTTTTTTGTGTTGTGTTTTGTTTTGTTTTGTCTTTTATCCTATTAGATTAGAGGCAGACGGTTTTTTTCCCTCTTCCCGGTTGTTTTGGGGCATTTATTTCAGAGCAGTTTTCGGCGGGGGTCGCCCCTGTTCTTTTTTGCCGCCTTCGCTGCCGCAGCCCCGAGGCGCGCTGCGCCCCCGGCTGGGGCGGGCGGCAGTGCTGCCGCCTTGTGGGCAGAGCGCGGTACTGCAGCCGTGCAGCTAGAGGCGGCCAGCTTGGGAGTGGCGCGTGGGCGATGTCGCGGAGTTTTGTTTGACCTTCTCAGCATGGCGGCGAAAAGGGCGGGGAAGTGGAGGACCGTGTGGGTGTTTAACTGCACTGCCTGCACGGAATACCGACGTCATGGCGGCCCCGACGGATTTTTCTGTGGCGTTTCATGTGTACCCGAGACATGCTGTGGGCTCAGGGGCTCCGCGGGCGGGCGTATTTTGGCGGGTTTGTGAGAGGCATCTGGGTAAACGCCTCGCTGTGCCGGGGTCCTCTCACGTCCGCTTTCCCGCCCTGAGGGAGCCGAGCCGGGCCGAATAGTTCCGAAGAGCCGAAGAGTCGAGTGTGGCCGGAAAGAGCCGAGTTTCCCCGAAGAGCCGAGTGTGGCCGGAAAGAGCCGAGTTTCCCCGAAGAGCCGAGTGTGGCCGGAAAGAGCCGAGTTTCCCCGAAGAGCCGAGTGTGGCCGGAAAAAGCCGAGTTTCCCCGAAGAGCCGAGTGCGGCCGAAAACAGCCGTGTTTCACCGAAGAGCCGAGTGTGGCCGAAAACAGCCGAGTTGAGCCGAAGAGCCCAGTGCGGCCGAAAACAGCCGAGTTTACACCAAGAGCCGATGATAGCCGACTGGAACCGATAGCCGAGTGTAGCCGACTTGAGCCGCATTTAGACAATGTGCCGAATACGACCGAGTTTAGCCGAAGAGCCGAACTGAAACGAGTTTAGACCAAGAGCCGAACCACGCCGAATTCAGCCGAGTTTCATTAAACAGAACCGAACGACGCCGCAGCGCTCTGCATGCAGTGCGCCTGTGCAGACGGCAGGGATCGCTGTGCCTGCAGAGCGCCGGTGCACACGGCAGGGGGCGCTGTATAAAGTATAAAATATCAACTATCTATAAAAAGGAATAAAAGCTCTATGTCATGTGCAGCAGTAGAAAATTTCAGGCTCCCAGGGAATAAATCGTTTTCTTTAAATCATTTTCGTTTTGGAGGTTTTTTTACTCCCAGGTAGCCTGAAAGTTACTACTGCTGCTTTTTTATTCTAAAGCTAGAAAGGAAAACCAAGATTAGAAATGCAGGGAAAGAAAGAAAGAAAAAGAAAAAAAGAAAATAAGGAAAGGAAATGAAAGGAAAAAAGAAGGAAGGAGAGGAAGGAAGGAGAGGAAGGAGAGGAAGGAAGGAGAGGAAGGAGAGGAAGGAGAGGAAGGAAGGAAGGAAGGAAGGAAGGAAGGAAGGAAGGAAGGAAGGAAGGAAGGAAGGAAGGAAGGAAGGAAGGAAGGAAGGAAGGAAGGAAGGAAGGAAGGAAGGAAGGAAGGAAGGAAGGAAGGAAGGAAGGAAGGAAGGAAGGAAGGAAGGAAGGAAGATAAGAAGATAAAAAGATAAAAAAACCCAAAAACCAGGAGGGCAAGGAGAAACCTAGGGGGAAAAAAAATAGAAGAAGAAAAGAAAAGAAAAACCAACAAAAAAAAAAAAAAAAGGAAGATGGGCAAGAAAAATCCCTGAAAACAGACCAGAGGAAAACCCCAAGATGGGCAAGAAAAAAAATCGCAACAAAAAACTAAGATGGCGAAGAAAAAATCCAGAAAAGGAAAACCCAGGAAAAAAAAAAAAAACCTGAAAAAAACCCCCAAGGGGGGCAAGGAAAAACCAGAAAAAACACCAAGATGGGCAAGAAGAAACGAAGAAAAAACCCCAAGAAGTGCCAGAAAAAAAGAGAGGCAATAAAGGCCACAAAAACTCAAGACAAAAGAAAACAAAACCAAGACATGCCAGAAAAAGGTACGAAAATGGTTCTGCCAGGTGCGATCAAGGTGAGCGGGTTCAGATTCAGGTCCAGGAGATGAACAAGTGTCAGATTAGCTTGGGGCACTGCTGTGCAATGCAGCCGTGACAGGATTCATGTTTAAATATAGTTTAAATAGATTGGGGATTGGTTGGCTTTTATTGGGGTATAGGCTGGAGATTTCATAAAAAATATAAAACTAGAAATGCAAATATATCATATATATGTCGATATCAATAAATATTTAATACATATAAATATAAGTAAAAGAAATCTATTGTGTCAAAAGAATATATCTATTATTATATAAAAAGGTATTCTCTCCAATATATATAATATCTATAAATATAACAAATGAAAATTACAAATATAGATGTGAACAAAATTATGACAAACAAAATTATTTTTAAAATTTTAAATGTGTTTTAAAGAAAGGGGTGTCTTTGCTTTTTATTTCGTTAGAGGCAGGGGTTTTATTTTAAATAATATAAGTACTATAGAAATGTAAATCGACATACAGAAATATATAATAAATATATAGAGATATAAAGATATAATACCAAACTATGAATAGAAATAGAAATCTATGCAAGTAACATGAAGAGATGCAATATATAATATAATTTTTATTATAGAGTAATATAAATTCTAAATATAAATGCGAATATAAATATGAAAAATATATGATTGGGGCTCGGAGCAGCCCAGGTGTCAGCTGTAATGATGATGGGGGCTCGGAGCAGCCCAGGTGTGAGTGTGAGGATGATGGGGGCTCGGAGCAGCCCAGGTGTGAGTGTGAGGATGATGGGGGCTCGGAGCAGCCCAGGTGTGAGTGTGAGGATGATGAGGGGCCGGCTCCTGCCGGGGCGAGGCTGTTTTAGGGGGAGGCTTTGCCTCAGCTCCCTTTTGCATGGAGCTGCTGAGTGGAGGGGTTTATGGGGCACTCCCGGCGCTGTCTCATGGAAGGACTGCGAGAGCTTCCCACAGGGTCGGGGGCACCACCTGGATCCGCGCTTGGGTACGTGGAGCATCGCTTAAAGGAGGCGCCGAGGGACGAATCTTTGTGCCGGGGAGCAGCAGCCGAACAGGTGAGCCCGTGTGGGTTCGGAGCGGGGACTTTTCTCCTTCCCCTTTGCAATTTCATCTTGCCAGTCCCTCCCCGGTTCCCCAGGAACACAAATGGAGCTTATGAAGACAAAAGGGATTAAGGAGAAGGAAGCAGCTCCTCTTCTTTTATTGTCTGCGTTTGACCTGAGGGGATCCCTCTTGACTTGTGGTTTTAAAGGTGTTGATTGCAGGAAAAGCTGCCTTTTCCAGGCTGTTAGGGGTATCCCGGGGGTTCTATTCTAAGGGGAATGGGAAAAGTATTCTTGTGGTATTATGGGTTTGATTTGAAGGCAGCCACCCCATTTGCACCACCCTCGGGTTTAAATGGCGGGGGCAGCCCTGGTGTCCCTCCTTTTCAAGGGTTTGAATGGAGGTCGAAATCGCCCTTTCCCATCAGTCGAAGGCTTTCATTTGGGGAGCGCCCCTACTTTTCTGCTCTCCTAGGGGGTGAAATTTTAGGGGAGAACACATTTCTTTGCCCTTGTTGAAGTGAGGTGCGCCCCGTCTGCGGTTTCGGGGTTGGTTGCGGGAAGCCGCAGCTCCGGCAGCGTTTGCAGGGCTGCAATGGGGCTGTGCCGCTGCATTGGAGGGCGCTGCCCGTGCCCGCGGCCCGGCCCGGAACGTTCCCGCTCGGGAGCGCTGCTGGCACGGCCCGGGCAGCTGCCGGGGCGCACGGGGGATTCGGCGCGGCCGGGCCGGCCGAGGGCGGCAGTGGCGGAGCCGCGCCGGTGCGAGCCGTGCGGAGCCGAGCGGAGCCGGGCCGGGCCGGCCAAGGGCGGCAGAGGCGGCGCGGGCGCTGCTGCGCCGGCCCGGGCGGTGCCGGCCGCTCCGTCCGCTCCGGGCGCGGGGCTCGGGCGCCGCCGGTAGCCCCGGGCCCGGTGCCGGCCCCGCCGGGCAGGGGCAGTGGGCGGGGCTCCCCGGGGCGGCGCCGGCCCCGCGCGCCGGAGCAGCCGCCGCAGGAGCCGCTTTCCTGCCGGGAGCCGCGCTCCGTCCGGGGCCGGCAGCGAGCGCGGGGTTCGGCCGCTCCAAGTTCGGCGGTGCCGTGGCTCGGAGGCGCTTTGGAGGCGTTGATGGCATCGCTGGGTTCGGTTTGCAGCGGGTGTCCGCTAAGGGATATGGTGTTCTTCCTGAGCGGCACGGTTCTCGGTGCCGGTAGAGATGATAAAGGTTCGTTTCGGATTGGCTTTTGTAGTCGGATATGAAATAAACAGGGCCAGGAGACTTCTTCTCCTGTGTAATGCCTTTATTAAAAAGTGATCAGCTCAGGATTGGGCGGCTCGACGGGTCTGCAGCGTCCGTCGTCTCCCAGGGCGACTCAGAGGAGGAGGATATGCGCAGCTCTGTCCACCAGGGGCAGAGCCGGGGATCAGATCCTCTTGGGAGCCTTTTTGGGTCTCCTGATCCCATAAGATGGTGTCAGATGTTGGTTTCTCTCACTCAGTCGGCCTGGTCTCAGCTCCGGGGTCAACTCCCATGGTCAGGGCGAGAGGGTCCGAAGGTGTTCTGCGTCTCTGCAGGCTCAGCACTCGGTTCCTCACGTCCAGACATCACTCTAGTCTCTCAACTCTTAGGTGGCTCGTTGTTTTTGGGGTTTCTCCATGAGTTTGGAGATGGGGGTCTCACAAAGCATTCTGGTCTTGCGAGTCACTTTGCATAACCCCCCCCCCACCTTCTCAGGTGTCTTCACTATTCTGGGAAAGGTACAACTTAGCTTCGGGCAAGGTCCCCACCCAGGAGAAGGGCCATTACCTCGCCCCGGCCAGGGCTTTTACTAATACAAAAACAACCATTAACGACAACGACCCGTGATTACAATAACAAAACACACAGAACTTGGGCAGGGCCAGTGGTCTGGCTGCCTTTTTGAAACTTTTTCTCATAAAAAATATTAACCGAGTTTTTGTTCATAACAGGATATATATTTTTTTGCCGGGGTATTATGTTTAGAAGGGCGCGCAATGGTTTTTACGGGTCGTAGCGCGAAGCAGCGGTTCGCATTTTAATTCTGTTGCGGTGGCTTTTATTAGCGTGAGTGTGTAGTGTTTGTTTTGGGGGGCTTGGGGTAGCGTCGTGTCGTTCATAGCAGCGGGTTTTTAATCTCGATAATTGCATGTGTGTTTATCGTCTTCCAGGGCTTTTATTTGTTTGGTTTGTTTGATTGTAGTGTATGTTTTATGGTTACGGGTAATTTGGGGGACATTGTTTATGGTTACGTTTGTCTTTAGTCTTTGTGTTTGTTTCTAGGTGGTATTTTTATTTTGATAGCTTGAGGCACTATGGGTTTATTCAGTGGGGAATAATTTTTTTGTTGCAGATTTATCTGTTTTTTGGTATTATTCTTGTTGTTGGTTTCTTTATTTTCCTTTGTTGTTGTTGTTGTTGTCTTTTAATGTATTTGCGTATTGTTTATCAGGGTTTTTTTTGGAAACATGGGTATTTATATGGTGGGTTTTTAAAGTATTTATTTATTTGGGTAGTTAATTTCTTAGTTTTTAGTGGTTGAGATGTTTTTCCATTTTGTTAATTAGTTCAGGTTTTAAAGTTATTTTTACAGAGGATTGTTTATTCTTTGAGTTAGTGTAGAGGTAGAATTTTGTTGTTTTTTATTTTTTTTTAGTAACGTCGTTCAGGGTGAGTGGCACTGTCTTGAGTTTAGTAGATTGGTTTGACTTTTTTTTAGTACTTTTTGTAATTTTCTGTGTGTGTTTCTATAGGATTTTCTTTTATTTTGGTTCCATTTTTCTGTCGTGATGAGAATTGTTATTGAAAAGAGTGTTCTTTGTTTTTTCGCTGACACTTGTTTGGGTGTTGGAGGTATCTTGATGTTTTTGGAAGATATTGGTGGGAATTTGATGCTGTTTGTTCTGTCATTTCATTTAGGAATTGGATTTTAAATATGCAATTATGACTCTAACTATATTGAAACAAAAGAAATAGATGTGTAGCAATGGGAATGGGCCAATTTTATTTTTATATATTCGGTCAATTTTTAAAATTTAACATGTAACATAAGTCATTATATGTTACAATAAGTTACTCTAATTTTAATAGAGTATTGTGTATGTTTATAGATATATGAATAGAGAATATAAATGTAAATACAACCCAAACAAAAATACAAATATATAAATGTATTGCAACTATATGCAGATATATCAAAAATTAATAATAAATTGTAAATGTAAAATAACATGAATTGTAAAGTATATAATACACGTAATACTGCATATATTTTATTAAATATATTATAGGAAATGGATATAAAATAGATATAAATATGTATGTGATATATGTATCTATCTATCTATCTATATCTATCATTTGTTGTATATTATGATAAATATAAATATAAAAAAAATTTAGGTAGTTTAAAATAATGGATGGTTTTGTTTTTTCTTTGCCAAAGCAGGTGTTTTAGTGTAAAAATTACAAATACAAATAATATAAAGGTAGAAATATAAGTATAGAAATATATCATAAACACATTAAAGATTTATATAAAAATTAGAAATATAAGGAAAAATAAGTTGTAGCAGTAGATATGGTAAATAATTTAAAAAATAATTCCCGTATATTTTTTGAATAAGGTGCATATTATATATAGTTATTAATATAATGCATCAATATAAACTATAAATTTATATAAAATATCAACTATCTATAAGAAGGAATAAAAGCTCTGTGTCACGTGCAGCAGTAGAAAATTTCAGGCTCCCAGGGAATAAATAGTTTTCTTTAAATCATTTTCGTTTTGCAGAGTTTTTTTTTTACTCTCGGGTAGCCTGAAAGTTTCTACTGCTGCTTTTTTATTCTAAAGGTGGAAAGGTAAACCAAGATTAGAAATACAAGAAAGGGGAAAGGAAAGGGAAGGGAAAGGGAAAAGGAAAAGGGAAGGGAAGTGGTGAAAAACAGAGTGAAAAAAGTAAAAAGAGTTGGAAGGAAAAAGAGAGGGCATTCGGGAGGAGCGGTGCTGCCTCAGGTCCTTCCCCGCCCTGGGGCGAAGGACCCGTTTGATGCCCAGGAGGGAGTGCAGGTCCCGGTGGCTCCCGGGGGACGGAGCGGTGGCTGTCAGCCCGAGACTACAACTCCCGGCAGGCCGTGCTACCGACGCGGCGTGTGACGCAACGGCCGACGCGGCACATGAGTGGCTGGCGTGCCAGGCGGCCGCGCGGGGCTGTGCGCGCGCAGCTGCCGGCGCCTCTCCCGCGCGGGACAGCGACGCTGGAGGAGCGCAGCCTCCGTCTGGCCGCCCGCACGGAGCTGAGCAGCGCGGAAGGAGCGTCCGCCCGGTTCCTCGGCCTCCCTCAGCGGTGCCGGGGGCGGGGGCGCTGCCGCCCGCCGATGGCGGAGGGCGAGGCGGTGCTTTGCTGCCGCGGGCCGGGAGCTGCGGGAGCCGCCCCGGGCGAGCGGCGCCGGGCGCTGCCGCGGTCCCGGTGGGGCGGCCGCCCTCGGGCTGGCGGAGGCGCCGGAGGAGCCCCCGAGCTGCAGCCGTCTCCCTCGGGCTGCTGCCGGTGCTGCGGGCGGAGGCGGCTCCGCCGCGTGTTGGGCGCTGCGAGCAGGGAGCGCTGCGGTATCGCCGGCATGACGGGGCTGCTGCCTGCGTTAGTGCTCGTGGCTCTTTGTGCCGTGACAGCGGATGGAGCGGCGCTGAGCGGGACACCCAGAGATGGCCGGGAGAATGCCCAGCGCAGGGAGCGGGCGGGCTGTGTGCTTCGGATGGCACAGGTGCGAGCTGCAAAGTCACCCCCCCTTCCGCCCCTGCCCTCCCGAGCCCCGGAGAAAATGCTTTCCAGCATTGTCGAGCTTCTGAAAGACAAAACTTGTGATTTGACACTAGCATCCAGAAAAGGTTTCTGTCTAGATTAGCAAATGCCTAAATTGTTCTTGGTTACATCCCATGACCGGTTTTAGGCAGTGACTTCATACTGCTTTTAGGATTTTCTTGTACACTGGTGAGAAAATAGGCAGGTCTGATAGTGGTTTCACTTTTTTTCTACTTCACGTTCCATAAGATTCTTTTATCCAAGCGATTGTTTTAAAATTCTACTGTAAGCGTTTGTGGTTCACTTTTTTTTTCTTTGCAGCACCCGGGCCTTTTTTTTTTTCTCTAAATCGGGAGTAAATATAGCTGAGTAAAATTACCTTGGTTATCTTCCTTCTTTTTAAACTTAATTGTTTTTATTAATAATTCTATCTGAATATGCAGAAAAAGTGAGTATGTCCTGTAATCTATGCTAGCTTTTCTCGTTTACAGGGTACTCACAAAATATGTCTCCCTTAGTGTCCCACAGAAACATTCTGGGTGCAATCTGAATTAAGGTATGTGTTTTCAAATAAGTAATCAGTTTAGATATTTGCCTGTGTACCTTTTCCTGTAATTCAGAGCTTGTGTTCTGTGGGTTTTATGATAAACCTGTAAAACATGTAAGAATGGTTTTGCAAGTCTGAATCGTTGAAGGCAGCAATAAGTGGATTTAAAGCCTGTTCTTGAGCAGACAAAGGGGAAAAGTGTGACTCTGATGCTGAACTTGTCATTTTTCATTTGACTTGCCTTTAATTATTGAAGAAGAGAGAGAACTAGGAAAAGAAATAGAATTGATTATTGAGCACTCCTAAAAAGCTCACCATGATTCTGTGTAGAGCCAAAGTGAAGGATGATGGAACAGAGCTCTGTGCATTAGAAGGAAATAAACCTGATGTCCACACAGAGTCTTACTAATTTCTGTTTTTAAAATGCAAAATAAGTTTAGGAAGTGTTGGAAGTTAGTATTTTGGGAAAGAAATGGCAGTTCCACAAAACATTCCATTCCATTTAAGAGAGGCCCTTGGACTGATTCATGTTGTAACTGCTGTCACTGCAATCAGTTGGTGGTTCAGCCTTGAAATGTGCACTTGGCCTTCTATAAAGCACTGTTTTGTTTGCCTTTCAGTGCTATGAGTCTTGATAAATTGGAGAAGTGCCCAAGAGAAATTCATCATCCTGAGATACAAAAGGTAGGAAGTGACTTTTTCTGGTTTGGTTCTTTTTCTTTATTGTTTTCTGGAAATAGAAGTAATTAAGTATAGATACTACTGGTTTGTTTCTTCCAGTAGCTGATAATACTAATACCAATAATAATAATAATAATAATAGTAAAGTAATACTACTTCAACTGTCTTTATTTATCCATTGAACTGGCCATTTTAAATCTAAACTTCTAAACACAAATCAAACCATCATCCTTGTAGAATCTTTAATAGGAGTGGGCTAAAGATCCTGGTTTTGTTGACAGGATTTATTGGTTCATGAACAGCAAGAGGTAAGTACAAGCCTAACTACCCTCTAGCTCACAGACCTGCCCGGTGAATAGAGCTTTGTTTTTTTGATGGGCTTGTGATGACTTTGAGATCAATTGCTCATTCATTACAGTAAAAAAAAAAAAATTGTTTTGAACATGACAGCAAAAATAACTTTAAGCACAACTTAATAATAATAATAGATCACCAATTTTAGTTAATAATTTTATGCTATACTCTTGGGTGAGGGAAGACTCGGACACTCAATATGAGATCAGCAAGCTATGTTTATTGCAGAGAGTATCAGACACTTATACAGCACATAATAAGCTTATGAATATTCTGTAAGCCAAGCGATCTATTGGTTAAACTATACCATCAACTCTTCCTCATTCCTTTGGGCCTACATTCCCTATTTCCCACGTCTCTCTGTCTACTTGTTATCCTACCCAGCTAGGCCCAGGCACACGCTATCTTGCAGGTGCAAAACTCAAAAATACCTGTGTTCGGTACTTTCCCAGCTCCTGGTCGGCTAACGAGCGAATGTCTGCGTGACCTCTGTCATGGAGCCATTTCTCCACACTATACTATCAAAGTTTAAAGGTAAATTATTATATATTAGGAGATGGTGTAAAGTGTATGTTGTAATGTGTAGGATATATACAAAGATACGTACTTGAAAGTCCGTAGAGGAAACAAATTTTTACGCCTTCTGTTTGACTGTTTGTCATATATTTGGTTTTATTTCCCAGGGATCAGTGAATTTTAACTCTGGAGTCCTCTATGCTAAGGATGCTCAGCTTAGAGATGATGAAATGTTCAGTAATGGTGAGTTTTTCACCTTCTCCTTCATTGTTTTGCTCATCTGAATAAAAAAAAAAAAAAAGGCAAGATTAAAGAAAAAGCAATAGTTTTATTATTTTTACCCTGTTATGTCTGTTTCCTCAGTATTTGCTGCAGCTCTGCTTACCCAAGGTTTGGGTAAAACAAGCTTTGGGTTCCCTCTGTCTCACTGGGAGTTGCCCAATTCAGTTGCATCTGGTGAAATTCACCCTGAGACCTTACAGAACCAGCTCCAACTACGTGAGAGCCATTTGCAGTTCTCTCCAGACACCTGGAGAATGGGCGACATTTCTGAGAATCCGGCGAGCGTGCTTCTATCAAAACTCAGTCTGTGAAATTCCTGGGGAAAACCCTTCTGTGTCCTGAAGGGTTCAAACTCTGGTGAGGATCCAGTTATCAGGTGCTCACCTGGATGGTTCCAGCTCTTAAAGTGAACACTTGTACTCTTGCCCTGTAGTTTACATCTATTGTATTTTTGTTATTTTGCAGGATTTTTTGTCTTTGCAAAATATTGTGCATTTCACTCTTTGGAACCTCTCAGATGGTTCTTTGGTGCAGCACCACCCCAGGGGACACTTGCCTGCTGTCCTGAAGGGGTTGGTGGCTAGAATTGTGAATCCTGGAGAGTTTATAAGTCTTCTGTCCCCAGGGAGGTGTCGTGCTTTGTTTACTTTTGTTCTGTTGGTTAGGCGCTGCTTCTCGTTGCAAGTACGAATTTCAAACTGCCCTGTTCTTTTTTTAACTGTTTTCCTGGTTCTCTCCCTACGGCAGGGAAAGACTCTCGTATCCTTGTCATCGGGCTCGGTGCTGTCCAAGAAGATACAGAGACTAAAAAAATCATAAGAAGCAAAATATGACTGCAGGGAAAAGAAGCTGGAGAGAACAGAAGGTGATGTTGTTATCCTTACCCTGTATTAGAAACATCCGCTGTGCTTTGATGCTGGCAGCTGCCAGGGGCTTGTTAGCACTTTGTAGGCAGGTGTAGGTGTTCACTTGTAGGTTTTTTCTCTGTTCAAGTCAATTCAAACTTTGCTAAGCTTATATTTGCAGATTACTCTCTAGCACAGTCCAGCATGACATTTTTGAATGTTGTAAAAATACCATGTTACTTGGAAATTGCTAATGAAGAGAAGATTTAGGGGAAAATAAGATTTCAGGGTTGGAAGATGTGAGAAGAATTTTGTGGGGACGTTAGACTGAAGTAAAGCACACTTGAAGCTGGACTGGCACGCTGGCAGGTCCCCTATTAAACAGTAGTGCTGACATTAGCCTGGGGGTTGCCCATTGTTTCTGTAGAAATCAATGTTTCCTGGTCTTCAGAGGTAAGCTGCTTTGAAAAGCTGGAAGGTGCAGCATGCTGACAATCCCCGTGCTTTGGATTAAAAGTAGATTTCAGAAGGGTCCTAAGCTTTTGTCTTTTCCTTGAAGTTGATGTAATCCTGTCGAGGAGTTTTTAATTCTCTGTTGCCATGTCATCCATCAGAGCCCTGTTGTACTAATCTTATACAAGTACAAAACAAAAAATCAGACCCTGTCCCAAGCACTTAGAGGCCAGAACACGATTTCCTCGGGCTGCCGTTTGTGTGCCATCGGTACTCACCACGAATTGAGCCCTCTGGCTCTGACAGAGCCCCTGGATGCTGACGGAAGGGGGCTGGTCACAGACCCTGGAGGTGCCTGTCCCCCAGGGAGGGAGAGGACGAGGCAGTGTGGCCTGCAGGGAGGGTGTCGT
This sequence comes from Melospiza melodia melodia, assembly GCF_035770615.1. Classification (NCBI taxonomy): domain Eukaryota; kingdom Metazoa; phylum Chordata; class Aves; order Passeriformes; family Passerellidae; genus Melospiza; species Melospiza melodia. Next base: position 22,996,431 of record NC_086206.1, read on the forward strand.
CCCCAGAGAGCAGCCGGCGACTCCATGCCTGCCCGGGGCTGCGGGTGCACCCTCGGGGTGGACGCCTGCCCTCAGGTTTCCCTCTGGGCACCCGGGGAGGGAACCAGGTCCATCCGTGTGGCAGCTGCAGGGCCTGCAGGCTCTGGGCCCTGGAGCCGAGTGAGCCTGAGCTGCTGCACGCTTGCTGTGAGCTTTGGGGTGAGCGTGCATCACTGCAGGCCTGGGATGGATTGAAATGCGCTGAGGAAAGCGGAGGGAGGGAAATGCTCTGTTAACATGTGCCAATTCTTCTGTCAGACTCATCACGGCGGGACAGCGTGAAGACTGAAAGTGTAAGAAGATGTGGAGGGAAACAGAGAATCTGACAGGAGCATCGGAGGGACGAGTGCACGAATTTTGCTTTTTGCTTGGATGTAAACTCAGGAGTTGAGAGGAATTTGGGAGTGAGAAGGGACATCTCAGAAGGAGAAGAAGAAAAAGAGGTTGTTGTTGTTGTTACAGTCCTGGCAAAATCTTTTGTTCTAGCTAATAAAAGAAGTTAGTTTAAAAAACAAAAAGGAAAAAATGTAGTGTTTTTTTTTTCCTTCACTATGATATTCATTGGTGGTATATGGTGTGTTGTTTCATTTCTTGGTATTATTAACTCTGTGTAAATTGTTTTTTGAGTGAAGCTGACTTTCTGGATGGGTTGGTTTGTATTTGAGGCAGGATTAATTTCAGTAGGGTTCTTTCATAGATTTCTGATGGGTATTACTGGGATTTTGGTTTTGTTTACTGTATGTATGAACCTAGAGCTTTGGTAGGGCCAGCTGGGCTGCTGGAGTTTTGGGTGTGAATTTATTAGATGGCTTTTGTTAGATGCAGTTTTTAATTTTTGAAATGTTTTTCAATGTAGTGGTTTTAAGGTGGTTTTTAAGAATTCATTGTATTGCTTTATCTTGTTTGTAGTTGGTGTATGATAAGGGATGTGGTGTGAGTTCTTGAACATTATGGTTTTGGTGTTCCTAAGTTCTGATTTCTTTGTGGTTCAATAGCTTTTTTTATTTTTATTTTTTGGGACAGGGGCATTTATATGGTGGGTTTTTATAGGCAATATGTTTTTTAATTTAGGTAGTGATATTTTTTAATATTTTAATAGTTTAGGTTTTTTATTTTCATGGTTTTAATTATTTTTTTTAATTTTTTGAAATAACTTTTATAGATTACATGTTATTATTTGTGCATTAACATAAAGGTAGAGCTTTGGGGACTTTTTTTAGTAATGTTTAGGGTCAGTTGTGCAGTTTTGAGTCTAGTGCGTTGGTTTGATTTAATTTTTAATGGGTGTTTGTTTTTATTAGCAGTTGTGTCATTTTCAAGGTGTGTTTGAGTTTTTTGGGGTTTTTGAGATACTGGTTTAGGAGGAAGTTTATGATGAGCATGTGCGGAGGTTTTGGGCTACTTTATAGTGGGATTTAAAATTTATTTACAGTTAGGTTTATTTGAGTTTTTATTAGGGTTCAGTGACGTTGTGGGATATTTGTTCCGTTAGTAACAGAAATAGGTTTTGTTTTGCTGTGCTGCGATGGGATGGGCGTGTGCTGCGTGCCGGTGCTGACAAAGGTACAGTATTGTTGTGGCTCTGGTGCGTCGGGTTAATGAACTGACATGGTTTAATGTAGAGATGAAAATAGAAATAAATATACATTTAAAAATAAATATAAAATTAGAGTGGTAAACATAAATATAGATAACAGATACATACATAAAACTATAATATATGGTATATAATTGTAACATGTTATCATATAGATAAATGATAGTCTATTTTATATATATATACACAAAGATATATAAATATAGATTGTAAATATAAAAATATTTAAATAGAGTTAAAGTAAATTGGGCAGTTTTATTAGGGTATAGGCTGGGGTTTTTAAATGATAGCAATAAAATATAAATTCAGATATACAAATATATATAGAAATACAAATATCTATACATATTTAATTTAAACAAATATAAGTAAGAAAATATGTATAATACAGAAAATATATTTCTATGATTATATTAGAAGGTATTCCCTCTAATATAGATAAAATCTATGCATAAAATAAATAAAAATATCCATATAAATATCATTATAATTTTGAAAAATAAATTTACTTCGTAAATTTTAAATCTGGTTCAAATAAAGGGGTGTCCTTGGTTTTTATTTGGTTAGAGGCAGGAGTTTTATTTTAAATAATATAAGCAATATAGAAATGTGGATCTTAAGATAGAAATATATAATAAATATATAAAGAGAAATTGCTAAACTATGAATATAAATTTAAATATAAATATATGTAAGTAATATGAGGAGTTGTGGCATGGAATATAAATAACATTAAATGGCAATATAAATTATAAATGGGAATATAAATATAAAAATATGTAAATATCGTTTAAAAGAAATGGAATGTTTTGGCTTTTATTTAAGTAGAGGCAGGGTTTTTAATTTGAATATTATACGTGTTCCAGAAGTAAAAATCTTGACGCAGAAATATTTAATCCATATAAAAATATGAATAAAAAAATATAAAAAATATAAATACCTACTCGCATCGGATGTAATATAGAATATAAATTTATTTATAAATTGACATTGGTAAAGATAAATATATAAGTAAGCAATATACATTAATATACATTATAAATACAAATATGAATATAACAATTGAACATTAGGATAAAATCTATTTAAATATTTTTTAAAAGAAAGGGTTCGGTTTTTTTTTATTGTTGTGTTAGAGGCAGGGTTTTTATTTTAAATAGTATGAATGTAGATATTGTTATATATTTCTAAATATTGAGATATACAATCAAGATATAAATATATATATAAACACAAAATATAAATAAATACAAATAATAGGAAGTGATGTAATGAAGAATACAAATAACAGTATACATAAGTATACATTTTAAATGTAAATGTGAATATGAACCTGAAAAATAGAATTTTATAAAATATTTAAGTACAGTTTGGAAGAAAGGGGTTCTTTTTGGCTTTAATGTGGATGGAGGCAAAGGTTTTATTTTAAATAATCCAAGTGTTACCGAAGTAAAAATCGTAACAGAAATGTATACTTACTATGTGAAAATATTTATAAAAATATACAAATAAATTTAAGTTTTAGGGATATATGCAATATGGAATAGAAATGTATTTATAAAAAGAAATGTATAAATGGACAGTGTACATCAATATACGTTGTAAATAGAAATGTGAATATTAATATGAAAAAATATTTTAAAAAATATTTAAATATTTTTTTTAATAATTTTTTTTGTGTTGTGTTTTGTTTTGTTTTGTCTTTTATCCTATTAGATTAGAGGCAGACGGTTTTTTTCCCTCTTCCCGGTTGTTTTGGGGCATTTATTTCAGAGCAGTTTTCGGCGGGGGTCGCCCCTGTTCTTTTTTGCCGCCTTCGCTGCCGCAGCCCCGAGGCGCGCTGCGCCCCCGGCTGGGGCGGGCGGCAGTGCTGCCGCCTTGTGGGCAGAGCGCGGTACTGCAGCCGTGCAGCTAGAGGCGGCCAGCTTGGGAGTGGCGCGTGGGCGATGTCGCGGAGTTTTGTTTGACCTTCTCAGCATGGCGGCGAAAAGGGCGGGGAAGTGGAGGACCGTGTGGGTGTTTAACTGCACTGCCTGCACGGAATACCGACGTCATGGCGGCCCCGACGGATTTTTCTGTGGCGTTTCATGTGTACCCGAGACATGCTGTGGGCTCAGGGGCTCCGCGGGCGGGCGTATTTTGGCGGGTTTGTGAGAGGCATCTGGGTAAACGCCTCGCTGTGCCGGGGTCCTCTCACGTCCGCTTTCCCGCCCTGAGGGAGCCGAGCCGGGCCGAATAGTTCCGAAGAGCCGAAGAGTCGAGTGTGGCCGGAAAGAGCCGAGTTTCCCCGAAGAGCCGAGTGTGGCCGGAAAGAGCCGAGTTTCCCCGAAGAGCCGAGTGTGGCCGGAAAGAGCCGAGTTTCCCCGAAGAGCCGAGTGTGGCCGGAAAAAGCCGAGTTTCCCCGAAGAGCCGAGTGCGGCCGAAAACAGCCGTGTTTCACCGAAGAGCCGAGTGTGGCCGAAAACAGCCGAGTTGAGCCGAAGAGCCCAGTGCGGCCGAAAACAGCCGAGTTTACACCAAGAGCCGATGATAGCCGACTGGAACCGATAGCCGAGTGTAGCCGACTTGAGCCGCATTTAGACAATGTGCCGAATACGACCGAGTTTAGCCGAAGAGCCGAACTGAAACGAGTTTAGACCAAGAGCCGAACCACGCCGAATTCAGCCGAGTTTCATTAAACAGAACCGAACGACGCCGCAGCGCTCTGCATGCAGTGCGCCTGTGCAGACGGCAGGGATCGCTGTGCCTGCAGAGCGCCGGTGCACACGGCAGGGGGCGCTGTATAAAGTATAAAATATCAACTATCTATAAAAAGGAATAAAAGCTCTATGTCATGTGCAGCAGTAGAAAATTTCAGGCTCCCAGGGAATAAATCGTTTTCTTTAAATCATTTTCGTTTTGGAGGTTTTTTTACTCCCAGGTAGCCTGAAAGTTACTACTGCTGCTTTTTTATTCTAAAGCTAGAAAGGAAAACCAAGATTAGAAATGCAGGGAAAGAAAGAAAGAAAAAGAAAAAAAGAAAATAAGGAAAGGAAATGAAAGGAAAAAAGAAGGAAGGAGAGGAAGGAAGGAGAGGAAGGAGAGGAAGGAAGGAGAGGAAGGAGAGGAAGGAGAGGAAGGAAGGAAGGAAGGAAGGAAGGAAGGAAGGAAGGAAGGAAGGAAGGAAGGAAGGAAGGAAGGAAGGAAGGAAGGAAGGAAGATAAGAAGATAAAAAGATAAAAAAACCCAAAAACCAGGAGGGCAAGGAGAAACCTAGGGGGAAAAAAAATAGAAGAAGAAAAGAAAAGAAAAACCAACAAAAAAAAAAAAAAAAGGAAGATGGGCAAGAAAAATCCCTGAAAACAGACCAGAGGAAAACCCCAAGATGGGCAAGAAAAAAAATCGCAACAAAAAACTAAGATGGCGAAGAAAAAATCCAGAAAAGGAAAACCCAGGAAAAAAAAAAAAAACCTGAAAAAAACCCCCAAGGGGGGCAAGGAAAAACCAGAAAAAACACCAAGATGGGCAAGAAGAAACGAAGAAAAAACCCCAAGAAGTGCCAGAAAAAAAGAGAGGCAATAAAGGCCACAAAAACTCAAGACAAAAGAAAACAAAACCAAGACATGCCAGAAAAAGGTACGAAAATGGTTCTGCCAGGTGCGATCAAGGTGAGCGGGTTCAGATTCAGGTCCAGGAGATGAACAAGTGTCAGATTAGCTTGGGGCACTGCTGTGCAATGCAGCCGTGACAGGATTCATGTTTAAATATAGTTTAAATAGATTGGGGATTGGTTGGCTTTTATTGGGGTATAGGCTGGAGATTTCATAAAAAATATAAAACTAGAAATGCAAATATATCATATATATGTCGATATCAATAAATATTTAATACATATAAATATAAGTAAAAGAAATCTATTGTGTCAAAAGAATATATCTATTATTATATAAAAAGGTATTCTCTCCAATATATATAATATCTATAAATATAACAAATGAAAATTACAAATATAGATGTGAACAAAATTATGACAAACAAAATTATTTTTAAAATTTTAAATGTGTTTTAAAGAAAGGGGTGTCTTTGCTTTTTATTTCGTTAGAGGCAGGGGTTTTATTTTAAATAATATAAGTACTATAGAAATGTAAATCGACATACAGAAATATATAATAAATATATAGAGATATAAAGATATAATACCAAACTATGAATAGAAATAGAAATCTATGCAAGTAACATGAAGAGATGCAATATATAATATAATTTTTATTATAGAGTAATATAAATTCTAAATATAAATGCGAATATAAATATGAAAAATATATGATTGGGGCTCGGAGCAGCCCAGGTGTCAGCTGTAATGATGATGGGGGCTCGGAGCAGCCCAGGTGTGAGTGTGAGGATGATGGGGGCTCGGAGCAGCCCAGGTGTGAGTGTGAGGATGATGGGGGCTCGGAGCAGCCCAGGTGTGAGTGTGAGGATGATGAGGGGCCGGCTCCTGCCGGGGCGAGGCTGTTTTAGGGGGAGGCTTTGCCTCAGCTCCCTTTTGCATGGAGCTGCTGAGTGGAGGGGTTTATGGGGCACTCCCGGCGCTGTCTCATGGAAGGACTGCGAGAGCTTCCCACAGGGTCGGGGGCACCACCTGGATCCGCGCTTGGGTACGTGGAGCATCGCTTAAAGGAGGCGCCGAGGGACGAATCTTTGTGCCGGGGAGCAGCAGCCGAACAGGTGAGCCCGTGTGGGTTCGGAGCGGGGACTTTTCTCCTTCCCCTTTGCAATTTCATCTTGCCAGTCCCTCCCCGGTTCCCCAGGAACACAAATGGAGCTTATGAAGACAAAAGGGATTAAGGAGAAGGAAGCAGCTCCTCTTCTTTTATTGTCTGCGTTTGACCTGAGGGGATCCCTCTTGACTTGTGGTTTTAAAGGTGTTGATTGCAGGAAAAGCTGCCTTTTCCAGGCTGTTAGGGGTATCCCGGGGGTTCTATTCTAAGGGGAATGGGAAAAGTATTCTTGTGGTATTATGGGTTTGATTTGAAGGCAGCCACCCCATTTGCACCACCCTCGGGTTTAAATGGCGGGGGCAGCCCTGGTGTCCCTCCTTTTCAAGGGTTTGAATGGAGGTCGAAATCGCCCTTTCCCATCAGTCGAAGGCTTTCATTTGGGGAGCGCCCCTACTTTTCTGCTCTCCTAGGGGGTGAAATTTTAGGGGAGAACACATTTCTTTGCCCTTGTTGAAGTGAGGTGCGCCCCGTCTGCGGTTTCGGGGTTGGTTGCGGGAAGCCGCAGCTCCGGCAGCGTTTGCAGGGCTGCAATGGGGCTGTGCCGCTGCATTGGAGGGCGCTGCCCGTGCCCGCGGCCCGGCCCGGAACGTTCCCGCTCGGGAGCGCTGCTGGCACGGCCCGGGCAGCTGCCGGGGCGCACGGGGGATTCGGCGCGGCCGGGCCGGCCGAGGGCGGCAGTGGCGGAGCCGCGCCGGTGCGAGCCGTGCGGAGCCGAGCGGAGCCGGGCCGGGCCGGCCAAGGGCGGCAGAGGCGGCGCGGGCGCTGCTGCGCCGGCCCGGGCGGTGCCGGCCGCTCCGTCCGCTCCGGGCGCGGGGCTCGGGCGCCGCCGGTAGCCCCGGGCCCGGTGCCGGCCCCGCCGGGCAGGGGCAGTGGGCGGGGCTCCCCGGGGCGGCGCCGGCCCCGCGCGCCGGAGCAGCCGCCGCAGGAGCCGCTTTCCTGCCGGGAGCCGCGCTCCGTCCGGGGCCGGCAGCGAGCGCGGGGTTCGGCCGCTCCAAGTTCGGCGGTGCCGTGGCTCGGAGGCGCTTTGGAGGCGTTGATGGCATCGCTGGGTTCGGTTTGCAGCGGGTGTCCGCTAAGGGATATGGTGTTCTTCCTGAGCGGCACGGTTCTCGGTGCCGGTAGAGATGATAAAGGTTCGTTTCGGATTGGCTTTTGTAGTCGGATATGAAATAAACAGGGCCAGGAGACTTCTTCTCCTGTGTAATGCCTTTATTAAAAAGTGATCAGCTCAGGATTGGGCGGCTCGACGGGTCTGCAGCGTCCGTCGTCTCCCAGGGCGACTCAGAGGAGGAGGATATGCGCAGCTCTGTCCACCAGGGGCAGAGCCGGGGATCAGATCCTCTTGGGAGCCTTTTTGGGTCTCCTGATCCCATAAGATGGTGTCAGATGTTGGTTTCTCTCACTCAGTCGGCCTGGTCTCAGCTCCGGGGTCAACTCCCATGGTCAGGGCGAGAGGGTCCGAAGGTGTTCTGCGTCTCTGCAGGCTCAGCACTCGGTTCCTCACGTCCAGACATCACTCTAGTCTCTCAACTCTTAGGTGGCTCGTTGTTTTTGGGGTTTCTCCATGAGTTTGGAGATGGGGGTCTCACAAAGCATTCTGGTCTTGCGAGTCACTTTGCATAACCCCCCCCCCACCTTCTCAGGTGTCTTCACTATTCTGGGAAAGGTACAACTTAGCTTCGGGCAAGGTCCCCACCCAGGAGAAGGGCCATTACCTCGCCCCGGCCAGGGCTTTTACTAATACAAAAACAACCATTAACGACAACGACCCGTGATTACAATAACAAAACACACAGAACTTGGGCAGGGCCAGTGGTCTGGCTGCCTTTTTGAAACTTTTTCTCATAAAAAATATTAACCGAGTTTTTGTTCATAACAGGATATATATTTTTTTGCCGGGGTATTATGTTTAGAAGGGCGCGCAATGGTTTTTACGGGTCGTAGCGCGAAGCAGCGGTTCGCATTTTAATTCTGTTGCGGTGGCTTTTATTAGCGTGAGTGTGTAGTGTTTGTTTTGGGGGGCTTGGGGTAGCGTCGTGTCGTTCATAGCAGCGGGTTTTTAATCTCGATAATTGCATGTGTGTTTATCGTCTTCCAGGGCTTTTATTTGTTTGGTTTGTTTGATTGTAGTGTATGTTTTATGGTTACGGGTAATTTGGGGGACATTGTTTATGGTTACGTTTGTCTTTAGTCTTTGTGTTTGTTTCTAGGTGGTATTTTTATTTTGATAGCTTGAGGCACTATGGGTTTATTCAGTGGGGAATAATTTTTTTGTTGCAGATTTATCTGTTTTTTGGTATTATTCTTGTTGTTGGTTTCTTTATTTTCCTTTGTTGTTGTTGTTGTTGTCTTTTAATGTATTTGCGTATTGTTTATCAGGGTTTTTTTTGGAAACATGGGTATTTATATGGTGGGTTTTTAAAGTATTTATTTATTTGGGTAGTTAATTTCTTAGTTTTTAGTGGTTGAGATGTTTTTCCATTTTGTTAATTAGTTCAGGTTTTAAAGTTATTTTTACAGAGGATTGTTTATTCTTTGAGTTAGTGTAGAGGTAGAATTTTGTTGTTTTTTATTTTTTTTTAGTAACGTCGTTCAGGGTGAGTGGCACTGTCTTGAGTTTAGTAGATTGGTTTGACTTTTTTTTAGTACTTTTTGTAATTTTCTGTGTGTGTTTCTATAGGATTTTCTTTTATTTTGGTTCCATTTTTCTGTCGTGATGAGAATTGTTATTGAAAAGAGTGTTCTTTGTTTTTTCGCTGACACTTGTTTGGGTGTTGGAGGTATCTTGATGTTTTTGGAAGATATTGGTGGGAATTTGATGCTGTTTGTTCTGTCATTTCATTTAGGAATTGGATTTTAAATATGCAATTATGACTCTAACTATATTGAAACAAAAGAAATAGATGTGTAGCAATGGGAATGGGCCAATTTTATTTTTATATATTCGGTCAATTTTTAAAATTTAACATGTAACATAAGTCATTATATGTTACAATAAGTTACTCTAATTTTAATAGAGTATTGTGTATGTTTATAGATATATGAATAGAGAATATAAATGTAAATACAACCCAAACAAAAATACAAATATATAAATGTATTGCAACTATATGCAGATATATCAAAAATTAATAATAAATTGTAAATGTAAAATAACATGAATTGTAAAGTATATAATACACGTAATACTGCATATATTTTATTAAATATATTATAGGAAATGGATATAAAATAGATATAAATATGTATGTGATATATGTATCTATCTATCTATCTATATCTATCATTTGTTGTATATTATGATAAATATAAATATAAAAAAAATTTAGGTAGTTTAAAATAATGGATGGTTTTGTTTTTTCTTTGCCAAAGCAGGTGTTTTAGTGTAAAAATTACAAATACAAATAATATAAAGGTAGAAATATAAGTATAGAAATATATCATAAACACATTAAAGATTTATATAAAAATTAGAAATATAAGGAAAAATAAGTTGTAGCAGTAGATATGGTAAATAATTTAAAAAATAATTCCCGTATATTTTTTGAATAAGGTGCATATTATATATAGTTATTAATATAATGCATCAATATAAACTATAAATTTATATAAAATATCAACTATCTATAAGAAGGAATAAAAGCTCTGTGTCACGTGCAGCAGTAGAAAATTTCAGGCTCCCAGGGAATAAATAGTTTTCTTTAAATCATTTTCGTTTTGCAGAGTTTTTTTTTTACTCTCGGGTAGCCTGAAAGTTTCTACTGCTGCTTTTTTATTCTAAAGGTGGAAAGGTAAACCAAGATTAGAAATACAAGAAAGGGGAAAGGAAAGGGAAGGGAAAGGGAAAAGGAAAAGGGAAGGGAAGTGGTGAAAAACAGAGTGAAAAAAGTAAAAAGAGTTGGAAGGAAAAAGAGAGGGCATTCGGGAGGAGCGGTGCTGCCTCAGGTCCTTCCCCGCCCTGGGGCGAAGGACCCGTTTGATGCCCAGGAGGGAGTGCAGGTCCCGGTGGCTCCCGGGGGACGGAGCGGTGGCTGTCAGCCCGAGACTACAACTCCCGGCAGGCCGTGCTACCGACGCGGCGTGTGACGCAACGGCCGACGCGGCACATGAGTGGCTGGCGTGCCAGGCGGCCGCGCGGGGCTGTGCGCGCGCAGCTGCCGGCGCCTCTCCCGCGCGGGACAGCGACGCTGGAGGAGCGCAGCCTCCGTCTGGCCGCCCGCACGGAGCTGAGCAGCGCGGAAGGAGCGTCCGCCCGGTTCCTCGGCCTCCCTCAGCGGTGCCGGGGGCGGGGGCGCTGCCGCCCGCCGATGGCGGAGGGCGAGGCGGTGCTTTGCTGCCGCGGGCCGGGAGCTGCGGGAGCCGCCCCGGGCGAGCGGCGCCGGGCGCTGCCGCGGTCCCGGTGGGGCGGCCGCCCTCGGGCTGGCGGAGGCGCCGGAGGAGCCCCCGAGCTGCAGCCGTCTCCCTCGGGCTGCTGCCGGTGCTGCGGGCGGAGGCGGCTCCGCCGCGTGTTGGGCGCTGCGAGCAGGGAGCGCTGCGGTATCGCCGGCATGACGGGGCTGCTGCCTGCGTTAGTGCTCGTGGCTCTTTGTGCCGTGACAGCGGATGGAGCGGCGCTGAGCGGGACACCCAGAGATGGCCGGGAGAATGCCCAGCGCAGGGAGCGGGCGGGCTGTGTGCTTCGGATGGCACAGGTGCGAGCTGCAAAGTCACCCCCCCTTCCGCCCCTGCCCTCCCGAGCCCCGGAGAAAATGCTTTCCAGCATTGTCGAGCTTCTGAAAGACAAAACTTGTGATTTGACACTAGCATCCAGAAAAGGTTTCTGTCTAGATTAGCAAATGCCTAAATTGTTCTTGGTTACATCCCATGACCGGTTTTAGGCAGTGACTTCATACTGCTTTTAGGATTTTCTTGTACACTGGTGAGAAAATAGGCAGGTCTGATAGTGGTTTCACTTTTTTTCTACTTCACGTTCCATAAGATTCTTTTATCCAAGCGATTGTTTTAAAATTCTACTGTAAGCGTTTGTGGTTCACTTTTTTTTTCTTTGCAGCACCCGGGCCTTTTTTTTTTTCTCTAAATCGGGAGTAAATATAGCTGAGTAAAATTACCTTGGTTATCTTCCTTCTTTTTAAACTTAATTGTTTTTATTAATAATTCTATCTGAATATGCAGAAAAAGTGAGTATGTCCTGTAATCTATGCTAGCTTTTCTCGTTTACAGGGTACTCACAAAATATGTCTCCCTTAGTGTCCCACAGAAACATTCTGGGTGCAATCTGAATTAAGGTATGTGTTTTCAAATAAGTAATCAGTTTAGATATTTGCCTGTGTACCTTTTCCTGTAATTCAGAGCTTGTGTTCTGTGGGTTTTATGATAAACCTGTAAAACATGTAAGAATGGTTTTGCAAGTCTGAATCGTTGAAGGCAGCAATAAGTGGATTTAAAGCCTGTTCTTGAGCAGACAAAGGGGAAAAGTGTGACTCTGATGCTGAACTTGTCATTTTTCATTTGACTTGCCTTTAATTATGAAGAGAGAGAGAACTAGGAAAAGAAATAGAATTGATTATTGAGCACTCCTAAAAAGCTCACCATGATTCTGTGTAGACGCCAAAGTGAAGGATGTATGGAACAGAGCTCTGTGCATTAGAAAGGAAATAAACCTGATGTCCACACAGAGTCTTACTAATTTCTGTTTTTAAAATGCAAATAAGTTAGGAAGTGTTGGAAGTTAGTATTTTGGGAAAGAAATGGCAGTTCCACAAAACATTCCATTCATTTAAGAGAGGCCCTTGGACTGATTCATGTTGTAACTGCTGTCACTGCAATCAGTTGGTGGTTCAGCCTTGAAATGTGCACTTGGCCTTCTATAAAGCACTGTATTGTTTGCCTTTCAGTGCTATGAGTCTTGATAAATTGGAGAAGTGCCCAAGAGAAATTCATCATCCTGAGATACAAAAGGTAGGAAGTGACTTTTTCTGGTTTGGTTCTTTTTCTTTATTGTTTTCTGGAAATAGAAGTAATTAAGTATAGATACTACTGGTTTGTTTCTTCCAGTAGCTGATAATACTAATACCAATAATAATAATAATAATAATAGTAAAGTAATACTACTTCAACTGTCTTTATTTATCCATTGAACTGGCCATTTTAAATCTAAACTTCTAAACACAAATCAAACCATCATCCTTGTAGAATCTTTAATAGGAGTGGGCTAAAGATCCTGGTTTTGTTGACAGGATTTATTGGTTCATGAACAGCAAGAGGTAAGTACAAGCCTAACTACCCTCTAGCTCACAGACCTGCCCGGTGAATAGAGCTTTGTTTTTTTGATGGGCTTGTGATGACTTTGAGATCAATTGCTCATTCATTACAGTAAAAAAAAAAAAATTGTTTTGAACATGACAGCAAAAATAACTTTAAGCACAACTTAATAATAATAATAGATCACCAATTTTAGTTAATAATTTTATGCTATACTCTTGGGTGAGGGAAGACTCGGACACTCAATATGAGATCAGCAAGCTATGTTTATTGCAGAGAGTATCAGACACTTATACAGCACATAATAAGCTTATGAATATTCTGTAAGCCAAGCGATCTATTGGTTAAACTATACCATCAACTCTTCCTCATTCCTTTGGGCCTACATTCCCTATTTCCCACGTCTCTCTGTCTACTTGTTATCCTACCCAGCTAGGCCCAGGCACACGCTATCTTGCAGGTGCAAAACTCAAAAATACCTGTGTTCGGTACTTTCCCAGCTCCTGGTCGGCTAACGAGCGAATGTCTGCGTGACCTCTGTCATGGAGCCATTTCTCCACACTATACTATCAAAGTTTAAAGGTAAATTATTATATATTAGGAGATGGTGTAAAGTGTATGTTGTAATGTGTAGGATATATACAAAGATACGTACTTGAAAGTCCGTAGAGGAAACAAATTTTTACGCCTTCTGTTTGACTGTTTGTCATATATTTGGTTTTATTTCCCAGGGATCAGTGAATTTTAACTCTGGAGTCCTCTATGCTAAGGATGCTCAGCTTAGAGATGATGAAATGTTCAGTAATGGTGAGTTTTTCACCTTCTCCTTCATTGTTTTGCTCATCTGAATAAAAAAAAAAAAAAAGGCAAGATTAAAGAAAAAGCAATAGTTTTATTATTTTTACCCTGTTATGTCTGTTTCCTCAGTATTTGCTGCAGCTCTGCTTACCCAAGGTTTGGGTAAAACAAGCTTTGGGTTCCCTCTGTCTCACTGGGAGTTGCCCAATTCAGTTGCATCTGGTGAAATTCACCCTGAGACCTTACAGAACCAGCTCCAACTACGTGAGAGCCATTTGCAGTTCTCTCCAGACACCTGGAGAATGGGCGACATTTCTGAGAATCCGGCGAGCGTGCTTCTATCAAAACTCAGTCTGTGAAATTCCTGGGGAAAACCCTTCTGTGTCCTGAAGGGTTCAAACTCTGGTGAGGATCCAGTTATCAGGTGCTCACCTGGATGGTTCCAGCTCTTAAAGTGAACACTTGTACTCTTGCCCTGTAGTTTACATCTATTGTATTTTTGTTATTTTGCAGGATTTTTTGTCTTTGCAAAATATTGTGCATTTCACTCTTTGGAACCTCTCAGATGGTTCTTTGGTGCAGCACCACCCCAGGGGACACTTGCCTGCTGTCCTGAAGGGGTTGGTGGCTAGAATTGTGAATCCTGGAGAGTTTATAAGTCTTCTGTCCCCAGGGAGGTGTCGTGCTTTGTTTACTTTTGTTCTGTTGGTTAGGCGCTGCTTCTCGTTGCAAGTACGAATTTCAAACTGCCCTGTTCTTTTTTTAACTGTTTTCCTGGTTCTCTCCCTACGGCAGGGAAAGACTCTCGTATCCTTGTCATCGGGCTCGGTGCTGTCCAAGAAGATACAGAGACTAAAAAAATCATAAGAAGCAAAATATGACTGCAGGGAAAAGAAGCTGGAGAGAACAGAAGGTGATGTTGTTATCCTTACCCTGTATTAGAAACATCCGCTGTGCTTTGATGCTGGCAGCTGCCAGGGGCTTGTTAGCACTTTGTAGGCAGGTGTAGGTGTTCACTTGTAGGTTTTTTCTCTGTTCAAGTCAATTCAAACTTTGCTAAGCTTATATTTGCAGATTACTCTCTAGCACAGTCCAGCATGACATTTTTGAATGTTGTAAAAATACCATGTTACTTGGAAATTGCTAATGAAGAGAAGATTTAGGGGAAAATAAGATTTCAGGGTTGGAAGATGTGAGAAGAATTTTGTGGGGACGTTAGACTGAAGTAAAGCACACTTGAAGCTGGACTGGCACGCTGGCAGGTCCCCTATTAAACAGTAGTGCTGACATTAGCCTGGGGGTTGCCCATTGTTTCTGTAGAAATCAATGTTTCCTGGTCTTCAGAGGTAAGCTGCTTTGAAAAGCTGGAAGGTGCAGCATGCTGACAATCCCCGTGCTTTGGATTAAAAGTAGATTTCAGAAGGGTCCTAAGCTTTTGTCTTTTCCTTGAAGTTGATGTAATCCTGTCGAGGAGTTTTTAATTCTCTGTTGCCATGTCATCCATCAGAGCCCTGTTGTACTAATCTTATACAAGTACAAAACAAAAAATCAGACCCTGTCCCAAGCACTTAGAGGCCAGAACACGATTTCCTCGGGCTGCCGTTTGTGTGCCATCGGTACTCACCACGAATTGAGCCCTCTGGCTCTGACAGAGCCCCTGGATGCTGACGGAAGGGGGCTGGTCACAGACCCTGGAGGTGCCTGTCCCCCAGGGAGGGAGAGGACGAGGCAGTGTGGCCTGCAGGGAGGGTGTCGTCCCCAGAGAGCAGCCGGCGACTCCATGCCTGCCCGGGGCTGCGGGTGCACCCTCGGGGTGGACGCCTGCCCTCAGGTTTCCCTCTGGGCACCCGGGGAGGGAACCAGGTCCATCCGTGTGGCAGCTGCAGGGCCTGCAGGCTCTGGGCCCTGGAGCCGAGTGAGCCTGAGCTGCTGCACGCTTGCTGTGAGCTTTGGGGTGAGCGTGCATCACCGCAGGCCTGGGATGGATTGAAATGCGCTGAGGAAAGCAGAGGGAGGGAAATGCTCTGTTAACTTGTGCCAATTCTTCTGTCAGACTCATCACGGCGGGACAGCGTGAGGACTGAAAGTGTAAGAAGATGTGGAGGGAAACAGAGAATCTGACAGGAGCAGCGAACGCACGAGTGCACGAATTTTGCTTTTTGCTTGGATGTAAACTCAGGAGTTGAGAGGAATTTGGGAGTGAGAAGGGACATCTCAGAAGGAGAAGAAGAAAAAGAGGTTGTTGTTGTTGTTACAGTCCTGGCAAAATCTTTTGTTCTAGCTAATAAAAGAAGTTAGTTTAAAAAACAAAAAGGAAAAAATGTAGTGTTTTTTTTTTCCTTCACTATGATATTCATTGGTGGTATATGGTGTGTTGTTTCATTTCTTGGTATTATTAACTCTGTGTAAATTGTTTTTTGAGTGAAGCTGACTTTCTGGATGGGTTGGTTTGTATTTGAGGCAGGATTAATTTCAGTAGGGTTCTTTCATAGATTTCTGATGGGTATTACTGGGATTTTGGTTTTGTTTACTGTATGTATGAACCTAGAGCTTTGGTAGGGCCAGCTGGGCTGCTGGAGTTTTGGGTGTGAATTTATTAGATGGCTTTTGTTAGATGCAGTT
The DNA here is from genome assembly GCF_035770615.1 of Melospiza melodia melodia. Taxonomy (NCBI): domain Eukaryota; kingdom Metazoa; phylum Chordata; class Aves; order Passeriformes; family Passerellidae; genus Melospiza; species Melospiza melodia. Next base: position 23,012,508 of record NC_086206.1, read on the forward strand.
TTTAATTTTTGAAATGTTTTTCAATGTAGTGGTTTTAAGGTGGTTTTTAAGAATTCATTGTATTGCTTTATCTTGTTTGTAGTTGGTGTATGATAAGGGATGTGGTGTGAGTTCTTGAACATTATGGTTTTGGTGTTCCTAAGTTCTGATTTCTTTGTGGTTCAATAGCTTTTTTTATTTTTATTTTTTGGGACAGGGGCATTTATATGGTGGGTTTTTATAGGCAATATGTTTTTTAATTTAGGTAGTGATATTTTTTAATATTTTAATAGTTTAGGTTTTTTATTTTCATGGTTTTAATTATTTTTTTTAATTTTTTGAAATAACTTTTATAGATTACATGTTATTATTTGTGCATTAACATAAAGGTAGAGCTTTGGGGACTTTTTTTAGTAATGTTTAGGGTCAGTTGTGCAGTTTTGAGTCTAGTGCGTTGGTTTGATTTAATTTTTAATGGGTGTTTGTTTTTATTAGCAGTTGTGTCATTTTCAAGGTGTGTTTGAGTTTTTTGGGGTTTTTGAGATACTGGTTTAGGAGGAAGTTTATGATGAGCATGTGCGGAGGTTTTGGGCTACTTTATAGTGGGATTTAAAATTTATTTACAGTTAGGTTTATTTGAGTTTTTATTAGGGTTCAGTGACGTTGTGGGATGTTTGTTCCGTTAGTAACAGAAATAGGTTTTGTTTTGCTGTGCTGCGATGGGATGGGCGTGTGCTGCGTGCCGGTGCTGACAAAGGTACAGTATTGTTGTGGCTCTGGTGCGTCGGGTTAATGAACTGACATGGTTTAATGTAGAGATGAAAATAGAAATAAATATACATTTAAAAATAAATATAAAATTAGAGTGGTAAACATAAATATAGATAACAGATACATACATAAAACTATAATATATGGTATATAATTGTAACATGTTATCATATAGATAAATGATAGTCTATTTTATATATATATACACAAAGATATATAAATATAGATTGTAAATATAAAAATATTTAAATAGAGTTAAAGTAAATTGGGCAGTTTTATTAGGGTATAGGCTGGGGTTTTTAAATGATAGCAATAAAATATAAATTCAGATATACAAATATATATAGAAATACAAATATCTATACATATTTAATTTAAACAAATATAAGTAAGAAAATATGTATAATACAGAAAATATATTTCTATGATTATATTAGAAGGTATTCCCTCTAATATAGATAAAATCTATGCATAAAATAAATAAAAATATCCATATAAATATCATTATAATTTTGAAAAATAAATTTACTTCGTAAATTTTAAATCTGGTTCAAATAAAGGGGTGTCCTTGGTTTTTATTTGGTTAGAGGCAGGAGTTTTATTTTAAATAATATAAGCAATATAGAAATGTGGATCTTAAGATAGAAATATATAATAAATATATAAAGAGAAATTGCTAAACTATGAATATAAATTTAAATATAAATATATGTAAGTAATATGAGGAGTTGTGGCATGGAATATAAATAACATTAAATGGCAATATAAATTATAAATGGGAATATAAATATAAAAATATGTAAATATCGTTTAAAAGAAATGGAATGTTTTGGCTTTTATTTAAGTAGAGGCAGGGTTTTTAATTTGAATATTATACGTGTTCCAGAAGTAAAAATCTTGACGCAGAAATATTTAATCCATATAAAAATATGAATAAAAAAATATAAAAAATATAAATACCTACTCGCATCGGATGTAATATAGAATATAAATTTATTTATAAATTGACATTGGTAAAGATAAATATATAAGTAAGCAATATACATTAATATACATTATAAATACAAATATGAATATAACAATTGAACATTAGGATAAAATCTATTTAAATATTTTTTAAAAGAAAGGGTTCGGTTTTTTTTTATTGTTGTGTTAGAGGCAGGGTTTTTATTTTAAATAGTATGAATGTAGATATTGTTATATATTTCTAAATATTGAGATATACAATCAAGATATAAATATATATATAAACACAAAATATAAATAAATACAAATAATAGGAAGTGATGTAATGAAGAATACAAATAACAGTATACATAAGTATACATTTTAAATGTAAATGTGAATATGAACCTGAAAAATAGAATTTTATAAAATATTTAAGTACAGTTTGGAAGAAAGGGGTTCTTTTTGGCTTTAATGTGGATGGAGGCAAAGGTTTTATTTTAAATAATCCAAGTGTTACCGAAGTAAAAATCGTAACAGAAATGTATACTTACTATGTGAAAATATTTATAAAAATATACAAATAAATTTAAGTTTTAGGGATATATGCAATATGGAATAGAAATGTATTTATAAAAAGAAATGTATAAATGGACAGTGTACATCAATATACGTTGTAAATAGAAATGTGAATATTAATATGAAAAAATATTTTAAAAAATATTTAAATATTTTTTTTAATAATTTTTTTTGTGTTGTGTTTTGTTTTGTTTTGTCTTTTATCCTATTAGATTAGAGGCAGACGGTTTTTTTCCCTCTTCCCGGTTGTTTTGGGGCATTTATTTCAGAGCAGTTTTCGGCGGGGGTCGCCCCTGTTCTTTTTTGCCGCCTTCGCTGCCGCAGCCCCGAGGCGCGCTGCGCCCCCGGCTGGGGCGGGCGGCAGTGCTGCCGCCTTGTGGGCAGAGCGCGGTACTGCAGCCGTGCAGCTAGAGGCGGCCAGCTTGGGAGTGGCGCGTGGGCGATGTCGCGGAGTTTTGTTTGACCTTCTCAGCATGGCGGCGAAAAGGGCGGGGAAGTGGAGGACCGTGTGGGTGTTTAACTGCACTGCCTGCACGGAATACCGACGTCATGGCGGCCCCGACGGATTTTTCTGTGGCGTTTCATGTGTACCCGAGACATGCTGTGGGCTCAGGGGCTCCGCGGGCGGGCGTATTTTGGCGGGTTTGTGAGAGGCATCTGGGTAAACGCCTCGCTGTGCCGGGGTCCTCTCACGTCCGCTTTCCCGCCCTGAGGGAGCCGAGCCGGGCCGAATAGTTCCGAAGAGCCGAAGAGTCGAGTGTGGCCGGAAAGAGCCGAGTTTCCCCGAAGAGCCGAGTGTGGCCGGAAAGAGCCGAGTTTCCCCGAAGAGCCGAGTGTGGCCGGAAAGAGCCGAGTTTCCCCGAAGAGCCGAGTGTGGCCGGAAAAAGCCGAGTTTCCCCGAAGAGCCGAGTGCGGCCGAAAACAGCCGTGTTTCACCGAAGAGCCGAGTGCGGCCGAAAACAGCCGAGTTGAGCCGAAGAGCCCAGTGCGGCCGAAAACAGCCGAGTTTACACCAAGAGCCGATGATAGCCGACTGGAACCGATAGCCGAGTGTAGCCGACTTGAGCCGCATTTAGACAATGTGCCGAATACGACCGAGTTTAGCCGAAGAGCCGAACTGAAACGAGTTTAGACCAAGAGCCGAACCACGCCGAATTCAGCCGAGTTTCATTAAACAGAACCGAACGACGCCGCAGCGCTCTGCATGCAGTGCGCCTGTGCAGACGGCAGGGATCGCTGTGCCTGCAGAGCGCCGGTGCACACGGCAGGGGGCGCTGTATAAAGTATAAAATATCAACTATCTATAAAAAGGAATAAAAGCTCTATGTCATGTGCAGCAGTAGAAAATTTCAGGCTCCCAGGGAATAAATCGTTTTCTTTAAATCATTTTCGTTTTGGAGGTATTTTTACTCCCAGGTAGCCTGAAAGTTACTACTGCTGCTTTTTTATTCTAAAGCTAGAAAGGAAAACCAAGATTAGAAATGCAGGGAAAGAAAGAAAGAAAAAGAAAAAAAGAAAATAAGGAAAGGAAATGAAAGGAAAAAAGAAGGAAGGAGAGGAAGGAAGGAGAGGAAGGAAGGAGAGGAAGGAGAGGAAGGAGAGGAAGGAGAGGAAGGAAGGAAGGAAGGAAGGAAGGAAGGAAGGAAGGAAGGAAGGAAGGAAGGAAGGAAGGAAGGAAGGAAGGAAGGAAGGAAGGAAGGAAGGAAGGAAGGAAGGAAGGAAGGAAGGAAGGAAGGAAGGAAGATAAGAAGATAAAAAAACCCAAAAACCAGGAGGGCAAGGAGAAACCTAGGGGGAAAAAAAATAGAAGAAGAAAAGAAAAGAAAAACCAACAAAAAAAAAAAAAAAAGGAAGATGGGCAAGAAAAATCCCTGAAAACAGACCAGAGGAAAACCCCAAGATGGGCAAGAAAAAAAATCGCAACAAAAAACTAAGATGGCGAAGAAAAAATCCAGAAAAGGAAAACCCAGGAAAAAAAAAAAAAACCTGAAAAAAACCCCCAAGGGGGGCAAGGAAAAACCAGAAAAAACACCAAGATGGGCAAGAAGAAACGAAGAAAAAACCCCAAGAAGTGCCAGAAAAAAAGAGAGGCAATAAAGGCCACAAAAACTCAAGACAAAAGAAAACAAAACCAAGACATGCCAGAAAAAGGTACGAAAATGGTTCTGCCAGGTGCGATCAAGGTGAGCGGGTTCAGATTCAGGTCCAGGAGATGAACAAGTGTCAGATTAGCTTGGGGCACTGCTGTGCAATGCAGCCGTGACAGGATTCATGTTTAAATATAGTTTAAATAGATTGGGGATTGGTTGGCTTTTATTGGGGTATAGGCTGGAGATTTCATAAAAAATATAAAACTAGAAATGCAAATATATCATATATATGTCGATATCAATAAATATTTAATACATATAAATATAAGTAAAAGAAATCTATTGTGTCAAAAGAATATATCTATTATTATATAAAAAGGTATTCTCTCCAATATATATAATATCTATAAATATAACAAATGAAAATTACAAATATAGATGTGAACAAAATTATGACAAACAAAATTATTTTTAAAATTTTAAATGTGTTTTAAAGAAAGGGGTGTCTTTGCTTTTTATTTCGTTAGAGGCAGGGGTTTTATTTTAAATAATATAAGTACTATAGAAATGTAAATCGACATACAGAAATATATAATAAATATATAGAGATATAAAGATATAATACCAAACTATGAATAGAAATAGAAATCTATGCAAGTAACATGAAGAGATGCAATATATAATATAATTTTTATTATAGAGTAATATAAATTCTAAATATAAATGCGAATATAAATATGAAAAATATATGATTGGGGCTCGGAGCAGCCCAGGTGTCAGCTGTAATGATGATGGGGGCTCGGAGCAGCCCAGGTGTGAGTGTGAGGATGATGGGGGCTCGGAGCAGCCCAGGTGTGAGTGTGAGGATGATGGGGGCTCGGAGCAGCCCAGGTGTGAGTGTGAGGATGATGAGGGGCCGGCTCCTGCCGGGGCGAGGCTGTTTTAGGGGGAGGCTTTGCCTCAGCTCCCTTTTGCATGGAGCTGCTGAGTGGAGGGGTTTATGGGGCACTCCCGGCGCTGTCTCATGGAAGGACTGCGAGAGCTTCCCACAGGGTCGGGGGCACCACCTGGATCCGCGCTTGGGTACGTGGAGCATCGCTTAAAGGAGGCGCCGAGGGACGAATCTTTGTGCCGGGGAGCAGCAGCCGAACAGGTGAGCCCGTGTGGGTTCGGAGCGGGGACTTTTCTCCTTCCCCTTTGCAATTTCATCTTGCCAGTCCCTCCCCGGTTCCCCAGGAACACAAATGGAGCTTATGAAGACAAAAGGGATTAAGGAGAAGGAAGCAGCTCCTCTTCTTTTATTGTCTGCGTTTGACCTGAGGGGATCCCTCTTGACTTGTGGTTTTAAAGGTGTTGATTGCAGGAAAAGCTGCCTTTTCCAGGCTGTTAGGGGTATCCCGGGGGTTCTATTCTAAGGGGAATGGGAAAAGTATTCTTGTGGTATTATGGGTTTGATTTGAAGGCAGCCACCCCATTTGCACCACCCTCGGGTTTAAATGGCGGGGGCAGCCCTGGTGTCCCTCCTTTTCAAGGGTTTGAATGGAGGTCGAAATCGCCCTTTCCCATCAGTCGAAGGCTTTCATTTGGGGAGCGCCCCTACTTTTCTGCTCTCCTAGGGGGTGAAATTTTAGGGGAGAACACATTTCTTTGCCCTTGTTGAAGTGAGGTGCGCCCCGTCTGCGGTTTCGGGGTTGGTTGCGGGAAGCCGCAGCTCCGGCAGCGTTTGCAGGGCTGCAATGGGGCTGTGCCGCTGCATTGGAGGGCGCTGCCCGTGCCCGCGGCCCGGCCCGGAACGTTCCCGCTCGGGAGCGCTGCTGGCACGGCCCGGGCAGCTGCCGGGGCGCACGGGGGATTCGGCGCGGCCGGGCCGGCCGAGGGCGGCAGTGGCGGAGCCGCGCCGGTGCGAGCCGTGCGGAGCCGAGCGGAGCCGGGCCGGGCCGGCCAAGGGCGGCAGAGGCGGCGCGGGCGCTGCTGCGCCGGCCCGGGCGGTGCCGGCCGCTCCGTCCGCTCCGGGCGCGGGGCTCGGGCGCCGCCGGTAGCCCCGGGCCCGGTGCCGGCCCCGCCGGGCAGGGGCAGTGGGCGGGGCTCCCCGGGGCGGCGCCGGCCCCGCGCGCCGGAGCAGCCGCCGCAGGAGCCGCTTTCCTGCCGGGAGCCGCGCTCCGTCCGGGGCCGGCAGCGAGCGCGGGGTTCGGCCGCTCCAAGTTCGGCGGTGCCGTGGCTCGGAGGCGCTTTGGAGGCGTTGATGGCATCGCTGGGTTCGGTTTGCAGCGGGTGTCCGCTAAGGGATATGGTGTTCTTCCTGAGCGGCACGGTTCTCGGTGCCGGTAGAGATGATAAAGGTTCGTTTCGGATTGGCTTTTGTAGTCGGATATGAAATAAACAGGGCCAGGAGACTTCTTCTCCTGTGTAATGCCTTTATTAAAAAGTGATCAGCTCAGGATTGGGCGGCTCGACGGGTCTGCAGCGTCCGTCGTCTCCCAGGGCGACTCAGAGGAGGAGGATATGCGCAGCTCTGTCCACCAGGGGCAGAGCCGGGGATCAGATCCTCTTGGGAGCCTTTTTAGGTCTCCTGATCCCATAAGATGGTGTCAGATGTTGGTTTCTCTCACTCAGTCGGCCTGGTCTCAGCTCCGGGGTCAACTCCCATGGTCAGGGCGAGAGGGTCCGAAGGTGTTCTGCGTCTCTGCAGGCTCAGCACTCGGTTCCTCACGTCCAGACATCACTCTAGTCTCTCAACTCTTAGGTGGCTCGTTGTTTTTGGGGTTTCTCCATGAGTTTGGAGATGGGGGTCTCACAAAGCATTCTGGTCTTGCGAGTCACTTTGCATAACCCCCCCCCCCACCTTCTCAGGTGTCTTCACTATTCTGGGAAAGGTACAACTTAGCTTCGGGCAAGGTCCCCACCCAGGAGAAGGGCCATTACCTCGCCCCGGCCAGGGCTTTTACTAATACAAAAACAACCATTAACGACAACGACCCGTGATTACAATAACAAAACACACAGAACTTGGGCAGGGCCAGTGGTCTGGCTGCCTTTTTGAAACTTTTTCTCATAAAAAATATTAACCGAGTTTTTGTTCATAACAGGATATATATTTTTTTGCCGGGGTATTATGTTTAGAAGGGCGCGCAATGGTTTTTACGGGTCGTAGCGCGAAGCAGCGGTTCGCATTTTAATTCTGTTGCGGTGGCTTTTATTAGCGTGAGTGTGTAGTGTTTGTTTTGGGGGGCTTGGGGTAGCGTCCTGTCGTTCATAGCAGCGGGTTTTTAATCTCGATAATTGCATGTGTGTTTATCGTCTTCCAGGGCTTTTATTTGTTTGGTTTGTTTGATTGTAGTGTATGTTTTATGGTTACGGGTAATTTGGGGGACATTGTTTATGGTTACGTTTGTCTTTAGTCTTTGTGTTTGTTTCTAGGTGGTATTTTTATTTTGATAGCTTGAGGCACTATGGGTTTATTCAGTGGGGAATAATTTTTTTGTTGCAGATTTATCTGTTTTTTGGTATTATTCTTGTTGTTGGTTTCTTTATTTTCCTTTGTTGTTGTTGTTGTTGTCTTTTAATGTATTTGCGTATTGTTTATCAGGGTTTTTTTTGGAAACATGGGTATTTATATGGTGGGTTTTTAAAGTATTTATTTATTTGGGTAGTTAATTTCTTAGTTTTTAGTGGTTGAGATGTTTTTCCATTTTGTTAATTAGTTCAGGTTTTAAAGTTATTTTTACAGAGGATTGTTTATTCTTTGAGTTAGTGTAGAGGTAGAATTTTGTTGTTTTTTATTTTTTTTTAGTAACGTCGTTCAGGGTGAGTGGCACTGTCTTGAGTTTAGTAGATTGGTTTGACTTTTTTTTAGTACTTTTTGTAATTTTCTGTGTGTGTTTCTATAGGATTTTCTTTTATTTTGGTTCCATTTTTCTGTCGTGATGAGAATTGTTATTGAAAAGAGTGTTCTTTGTTTTTTCGCTGACACTTGTTTGGGTGTTGGAGGTATCTTGATGTTTTTGGAAGATATTGGTGGGAATTTGATGCTGTTTGTTCTGTCATTTCATTTAGGAATTGGATTTTAAATATGCAATTATGACTCTAACTATATTGAAACAAAAGAAATAGATGTGTAGCAATGGGAATGGGCCAATTTTATTTTTATATATTCGGTCAATTTTTAAAATTTAACATGTAACATAAGTCATTATATGTTACAATAAGTTACTCTAATTTTAATAGAGTATTGTGTATGTTTATAGATATATGAATAGAGAATATAAATGTAAATACAACCCAAACAAAAATACAAATATATAAATGTATTGCAACTATATGCAGATATATCAAAAATTAATAATAAATTGTAAATGTAAAATAACATGAATTGTAAAGTATATAATACACGTAATACTGCATATATTTTATTAAATATATTATAGGAAATGGATATAAAATAGATATAAATATGTATGTGATATATGTATCTATCTATCTATCTATATCTATCATTTGTTGTATATTATGATAAATATAAATATAAAAAAAATTTAGGTAGTTTAAAATAATGGATGGTTTTGTTTTTTCTTTGCCAAAGCAGGTGTTTTAGTGTAAAAATTACAAATACAAATAATATAAAGGTAGAAATATAAGTATAGAAATATATCATAAACACATTAAAGATTTATATAAAAATTAGAAATATAAGGAAAAATAAGTTGTAGCAGTAGATATGGTAAATAATTTAAAAAATAATTCCCGTATATTTTTTGAATAAGGTGCATATTATATATAGTTATTAATATAATGCATCAATATAAACTATAAATTTATATAAAATATCAACTATCTATAAGAAGGAATAAAAGCTCTGTGTCACGTGCAGCAGTAGAAAATTTCAGGCTCCCAGGGAATAAATAGTTTTCTTTAAATCATTTTCGTTTTGCAGAGTTTTTTTTTTACTCTCGGGTAGCCTGAAAGTTTCTACTGCTGCTTTTTTATTCTAAAGGTGGAAAGGTAAACCAAGATTAGAAATACAAGAAAGGGGAAAGGAAAGGGAAGGGAAAGGGAAAAGGAAAAGGGAAGGGAAGTGGTGAAAAACAGAGTGAAAAAAGTAAAAAGAGTTGGAAGGAAAAAGAGAGGGCATTCGGGAGGAGCGGTGCTGCCTCAGGTCCTTCCCCGCCCTGGGGCGAAGGACCCGTTTGATGCCCAGGAGGGAGTGCAGGTCCCGGTGGCTCCCGGGGGACGGAGCGGTGGCTGTCAGCCCGAGACTACAACTCCCGGCAGGCCGTGCTACCGACGCGGCGTGTGACGCAACGGCCGACGCGGCACATGAGTGGCTGGCGTGCCAGGCGGCCGCGCGGGGCTGTGCGCGCGCAGCTGCCGGCGCCTCTCCCGCGCGGGACAGCGACGCTGGAGGAGCGCAGCCTCCGTCTGGCCGCCCGCCCGGAGCTGAGCAGCGCGGAAGGAGCGTCCGCCCGGTTCCTCGGCCTCCCTCAGCGGTGCCGGGGGCGGGGGCGCTGCCGCCCGCCGATGGCGGAGGGCGAGGCGGTGCTTTGCTGCCGCGGGCCGGGAGCTGCGGGAGCCGCCCCGGGCGAGCGGCGCCGGGCGCTGCCGCGGTCCCGGTGGGGCGGCCGCCCTCGGGCTGGCGGAGGCGCCGGAGGAGCCCCCGAGCTGCAGCCGTCTCCCTCGGGCTGCTGCCGGTGCTGCGGGCGGAGGCGGCTCCGCCGCGTGTTGGGCGCTGCGAGCAGGGAGCGCTGCGGTATCGCCGGCATGACGGGGCTGCTGCCTGCGTTAGTGCTCGTGGCTCTTTGTGCCGTGACAGCGGATGGAGCGGCGCTGAGCGGGACACCCAGAGATGGCCGGGAGAATGCCCAGCGCAGGGAGCGGGCGGGCTGTGTGCTTCGGATGGCACAGGTGCGAGCTGCAAAGTCACCCCCCCTTCCGCCCCTGCCCTCCCGAGCCCCGGAGAAAATGCTTTCCAGCATTGTCGAGCTTCTGAAAGACAAAACTTGTGATTTGACACTAGCATCCAGAAAAGGTTTCTGTCTAGATTAGCAAATGCCTAAATTGTTCTTGGTTACATCCCATGACCGGTTTTAGGCAGTGACTTCATACTGCTTTTAGGATTTTCTTGTACACTGGTGAGAAAATAGGCAGGTCTGATAGTGGTTTCACTTTTTTTCTACTTCACGTTCCATAAGATTCTTTTATCCAAGCGATTGTTTTAAAATTCTACTGTAAGCGTTTGTGGTTCACTTTTTTTTTCTTTGCAGCACCCGGGCCTTTTTTTTTTTCTCTAAATCGGGAGTAAATATAGCTGAGTAAAATTACCTTGGTTATCTTCCTTCTTTTTAAACTTAATTGTTTTTATTAATAATTCTATCTGAATATGCAGAAAAAGTGAGTATGTCCTGTAATCTATGCTAGCTTTTCTCGTTTACAGGGTACTCACAAAATATGTCTCCCTTAGTGTCCCACAGAAACATTCTGGGTGCAATCTGAATTAAGGTATGTGTTTTCAAATAAGTAATCAGTTTAGATATTTGCCTGTGTACCTTTTCCTGTAATTCAGAGCTTGTGTTCTGTGGGTTTTATGATAAACCTGTAAAACATGTAAGAATGGTTTTGCAAGTCTGAATCGTTGAAGGCAGCAATAAGTGGATTTAAAGCCTGTTCTTGAGCAGACAAAGGGGAAAAGTGTGACTCTGATGCTGAACTTGTCATTTTTCATTTGACTTGCCTTTAATTATTGAAGAAGAGAGAGAACTAGGAAAAGAAATAGAATTGATTATTGAGCACTCCTAAAAAGCTCACCATGATTCTGTGTAGAGCCAAAGTGAAGGATGATGGAACAGAGCTCTGTGCATTAGAAGGAAATAAACCTGATGTCCACACAGAGTCTTACTAATTTCTGTTTTTAAAATGCAAAATAAGTTTAGGAAGTGTTGGAAGTTAGTATTTTGGGAAAGAAATGGCAGTTCCACAAAACATTCCATTCCATTTAAGAGAGGCCCTTGGACTGATTCATGTTGTAACTGCTGTCACTGCAATCAGTTGGTGGTTCAGCCTTGAAACGTGCACTTGGCCTTCTATAAAGCACTGTTTTGTTTGCCTTTCAGTGCTATGAGTCTTGATAAATTGGAGAAGTGCCCAAGAGAAATTCATCATCCTGAGATACAAAAGGTAGGAAGTGACTTTTTCTGGTTTGGTTCTTTTTCTTTATTGTTTTCTGGAAATAGAAGTAATTAAGTATAGATACTACTGGTTTGTTTCTTCCAGTAGCTGATAATACTAATACCAATAATAATAATAATAATAATAGTAAAGTAATACTACTTCAACTGTCTTTATTTATCCATTGAACTGGCCATTTTAAATCTAAACTTCTAAACACAAATCAAACCATCATCCTTGTAGAATCTTTAATAGGAGTGGGCTAAAGATCCTGGTTTTGTTGACAGGATTTATTGGTTCATGAACAGCAAGAGGTAAGTACAAGCCTAACTACCCTCTAGCTCACAGACCTGCCCGGTGAATAGAGCTTTGTTTTTTTGATGGGCTTGTGATGACTTTGAGATCAATTGCTCATTCATTACAGTAAAAAAAAAAAAATTGTTTTGAACATGACAGCAAAAATAACTTTAAGCACAACTTAATAATAATAATAGATCACCAATTTTAGTTAATAATTTTATGCTATACTCTTGGGTGAGGGAAGACTCGGACACTCAATATGAGATCAGCAAGCTATGTTTATTGCAGAGAGTATCAGACACTTATACAGCACATAATAAGCTTATGAATATTCTGTAAGCCAAGCGATCTATTGGTTAAACTATACCATCAACTCTTCCTCATTCCTTTGGGCCTACATTCCCTATTTCCCACGTCTCTCTGTCTACTTGTTATCCTACCCAGCTAGGCCCAGGCACACGCTATCTTGCAGGTGCAAAACTCAAAAATACCTGTGTTCGGTACTTTCCCAGCTCCTGGTCGGCTAACGAGCGAATGTCTGCGTGACCTCTGTCATGGAGCCATTTCTCCACACTATACTATCAAAGTTTAAAGGTAAATTATTATATATTAGGAGATGGTGTAAAGTGTATGTTGTAATGTGTAGGATATATACAAAGATACGTACTTGAAAGTCCGTAGAGGAAACAAATTTTTACGCCTTCTGTTTGACTGTTTGTCATATATTTGGTTTTATTTCCCAGGGATCAGTGAATTTTAACTCTGGAGTCCTCTATGCTAAGGATGCTCAGCTTAGAGATGATGAAATGTTCAGTAATGGTGAGTTTTTCACCTTCTCCTTCATTGTTTTGCTCATCTGAATAAAAAAAAAAAAAAAAGGCAAGATTAAAGAAAAAGCAATAGTTTTATTATTTTTACCCTGTTATGTCTGTTTCCTCAGTATTTGCTGCAGCTCTGCTTACCCAAGCTTTGGGTTCCCTCTGTCTCACTGGGAGTTGCCCAATTCAGTTGCATCTGGTGAAATTCACCCTGAGACCTTACAGAACCAGCTCCAACTACGTGAGAGCCATTTGCAGTTCTCTCCAGACACCTGGAGAATGGGCGACATTTCTGAGAATCCGGCGAGCGTGCTTCTATCAAAACTCAGTCTGTGAAATTCCTGGGGAAAACCCTTCTGTGTCCTGAAGGGTTCAAACTCTGGTGAGGATCCAGTTATCAGGTGCTCACCTGGATGGTTCCAGCTCTTAAAGTGAACACTTGTACTCTTGCCCTGTAGTTTACATCTATTGTATTTTTGTTATTTTGCAGGATTTTTTGTCTTTGCAAAATATTGTGCATTTCACTCTTTGGAACCTCTCAGATGGTTCTCTGGTGCAGCACCACCCCATGGGACACTTGGCTGCTGTCCTGAAGGGTTTGGTCGCTAGAATTGTGAATCCTGGAGAGTTTGTGAGTCTTCTGTCCCCAGGGAGGTACCATGCTTTGTTTACTTTTTGTTCTGTTGGTTAGGCGCTGCTTCTCGTTGCAAGTACGAATTTCAAACTGCCCTGTTCTTTTTTTAACTGTTTTCCTGGTTCTCTCCGTCCGGCAGGGAAAGACTCTCGTATCCTTGTCATCGGGCTCGGTGCTGTCCAAGAAGATACAGAGACTAAAAAAATCATAAGAAGCAAAATATGACTGCAGGGAAAAGAAGCTGGAGAGAACAGAAGGTGATGTTGTTATCCTTACCCTGTATTAGAAACATCCGCTGTGCTTTGATGCTGGCAGCTGCCAGGGGCTTGTTAGCTCTTTGTAGGCAGGTGTAGGTGTTCACTTGTAGGTTTTTTCTCTGTTCAAGTCAATTCAAACTTTGCTAAGCTTATATTTGCAGATTACTCTCTAGCACAGTCCAGCATGACATTTTTGAATGTTGTAAAAATACCATGTTACTTGGAAATTGCTAATGAAGAGAAGATTTAGGGGAAAATAAGATTTCAGGGTTGGAAGATGTGAGAAGAATTTTGTGGGGACGTTAGACTGAAGTAAAGCACACTTGAAGCTGGACTGGCACGCTGGCAGGTCCCCTATTAAACAGTAGTGCTGAGATTAGCCTGGGGGTTGCCCATTGTTTCTGTAGAAATCAATGTTTCCTGGTCTTCAGAGGTAAGCTGCTTTGAAAAGCTGGAAGGTGCAGCATGCTGACAATCCCCGTGCTTTGGATTAAAAGTAGATTTCAGAAGGGTCCTAAGCTTTTGTCTTTTCCTTGAAGTTGATGTAATCCTGTCGAGGAGTTTTTAATTCTCTGTTGCCATGTCATCCATCAGAGCCCTGTTGTACTAATCTTCATACAAGTACAAAACAAAAAATCAGACCCTGTCCCAAGCACTTAGAGGCCAGAACACGATTTCCTCAGGCTGCCATTTGTGTGCCATCGGTACTCACCACGAATTGAGCCCTCTGGCTCTGACAGAGCCCCTGGATGCTGACGGAAGGGGGCTGGTCACAGACCCTGGAGGTGCCTGTCCCACAGGGAGGGAGAGGCCGAGGCAGTGTGGCCTGCAGGGAGGGTCTGGTCCCCAGAGAGCAGCCGGCGACTCCATGCCTGCCCGGGGCTGCGGGTGCACCCTCGGGGTGGACGCCTGCCCTCAGGTTTCCCCTGGGCACCCGGGGAGGGAACCAGGTCCATCCGTGTGGCAGCTGCAGGGCCTGCAGGCTCTGGGCCCTGGAGCCGAGTGAGCCTGAGCTGCTGCATGCTTGCTGTGAGCGTTGGGGTGAGCGTGCATCACTGCAGGCCTGGGATGGATTGAAATGCGCTGAGGAAAGCAGAGGGAGGGAGGGAAATGCTCTGTTAACATGTGCCAATTCTTCTGTCAGACTCATCACGGCGGGACAGCGTGAAGACTGAAAGTGTAAGAAGATGTGGAGGGAAACAGAGAATCTGACAGGAGCATCGGAGGGACGAGTGCACGAATTTTGCTTTTTGCTTGGATGTAAACTCAGGAGTTGAGAGGAATTTGGGAGTGAGAAGGGACATCTCAGAAGGAGAAGAAGAAAAAGAGGTTGTTGCTACAGTCCTGGCAAAATCTTTTGTTCTAGCTAATAAAAGAAGTTAGTTTAAAAAACAAAAAGGAAAAAATGTAGTGTTTTTTTTTTCCTTCACTATGATATTCATTGGTGGTATATGGTGTGTTGTTTCATTTCTTGGTATTATTAACTCTGTGTAAATTGTTTTTTGAGTGAAGCTGACTTTCTGGATGGGTTGGTTTGTATTTGAGGCAGGATTAATTTCAGTAGGGTTCTTTCATAGATTTCTGATGGGTATTACTGGGATTTTGGTTTTGTTTACTGTATGTATGAACCTAGAGCTTTGGTAGGGCCAGCTGGGCTGCTGGAGTTTTGGGTGTGTATTTATTAGATGGCTTTTGTTAGATGCAGTTTTTAATTTTTGAAATGTTTTTCAATGTAGTGGTTTTAAGGTGGTTTTTAAGAATTCATTGTATTGCTTTATCTTGTTTGTAGTTGGTGTATGATAAGGGATGTGGTGTGAGTTCTTGAACATTATGGTTTTGGTGTTCCTAAGTTCTGATTTCTTTGTGGTTCAATAGCTTTTTTTATTTTTATTTTTTGGGACAGGGGCATTTATATGGTGGGTTTTTATAGGCAATATGTTTTTTAATTTAGGTAGTGATATTTTTTAATATTTTAATAGTTTAGGTTTTTTATTTTCATGGTTTTAATTATTTTTTTTAATTTTTTGAAATAACTTTTATAGATTACATGTTATTATTTGTGCATTAACATAAAGGTAGAGCTTTGGGGACTTTTTTTAGTAATGTTTAGGGTCAGTTGTGCAGTTTTGAGTCTAGTGCGTTGGTTTGATTTAATTTTTAATGGGTGTTTGTTTTTATTAGCAGTTGTGTCATTTTCAGGGTGTGTTTGAGTTTTTTGGGGTTTTTGAGATACTGGTTTAGGAGGAAGTTTATGATGAGCATGTGCGGAGGTTTTGGGCTACTTTATAGTGGGATTTAAAATTTATTTACAGTTAGGTTTATTTGAGTTTTTATTAGGGTTCAGTGACGTTGTGGGATGTTTGTTCCGTTAGTAACAGAAATAGGTTTTGTTTTGCTGTGCTGCGATGGGATGGGCGTGTGCTGCGTGCCGGTGCTGACAAAGGTACAGTATTGTTGTGGCTCTGGTGCGTCGGGTTAATGAACTGACATGGTTTAATGTAGAGATGAAAATAGAAATAAATATACATTTAAAAATAAATATAACATTAGAGTGGTAAACATAAATATAGATAACAGATACATACATAAAACTATAATATATGGTATATAATTGTAACATGTTATCATATAGATAAATGATAGTCTATTTTATATATATATACACAAAGATATATAAATATAGATTGTAAATATAAAAATATTTAAATAGAGTTAAAGTAAATTGGGCAGTTTTATTAGGGTATAGGCTGGGGTTTTTAAATGATAGCAATAAAATATAAATTCAGATATACAAATATATATAGAAATACAAATATCTATACATATTTAATTTAAACAAATATAAGTAAGAAAATATGTATAATACAGAAAATATATTTCTATGATTATATTAGAAGGTATTCCCTCTAATATAGATAAAATCTATGCATAAAATAAATAAAAATATCCATATAAATATCATTATAATTTTGAAAAATAAATTTACTTCGTAAATTTTAAATCTGGTTCAAATAAAGGGGTGTCCTTGGTTTTTATTTGGTTAGAGGCAGGAGTTTTATTTTAAATAATATAAGCAATATAGAAATGTGGATCTTAAGATAGAAATATATAATAAATATATAAAGAGAAATTGCTAAACTATGAATATAAATTTAAATATAAATATATGTAAGTAATATGAGGAGTTGTGGCATGGAATATAAATAACATTAAATGGCAATATAAATTATAAATGGGAATATAAATATAAAAATATGTAAATATCGTTTAAAAGAAATGGAATGTTTTGGCTTTTATTTAAGTAGAGGCAGGGTTTTTAATTTGAATATTATACGTGTTCCAGAAGTAAAAATCTTGACGCAGAAATATTTAATCCATATAAAAATATGAATAAAAAAATATAAAAAATATAAATACCTACTCGCATCGGATGTAATATAGAATATAAATTTATTTATAAATTGACATTGGTAAAGATAAATATATAAGTAAGCAATATACATTAATATACATTATAAATACAAATATGAATATAACAATTGAACATTAGGATAAAATCTATTTAAATATTTTTTAAAAGAAAGGGTTCGGTTTTTTTTTATTGTTGTGTTAGAGGCAGGGTTTTTATTTTAAATAGTATGAATGTAGATATTGTTATATATTTCTAAATATTGAGATATACAATCAAGATATAAATATATATATAAACACAAAATATAAATAAATACAAATAATAGGAAGTGATGTAATGAAGAATACAAATAACAGTATACATAAGTATACATTTTAAATGTAAATGTGAATATGAACCTGAAAAATAGAATTTTATAAAATATTTAAGTACAGTTTGGAAGAAAGGGGTTCTTTTTGGCTTTAATGTGGATGGAGGCAAAGGTTTTATTTTAAATAATCCAAGTGTTACCGAAGTAAAAATCGTAACAGAAATGTATACTTACTATGTGAAAATATTTATAAAAATATACAAATAAATTTAAGTTTTAGGGATATATGCAATATGGAATAGAAATGTATTTATAAAAAGAAATGTATAAATGGACAGTGTACATCAATATACGTTGTAAATAGAAATGTGAATATTAATATGAAAAAATATTTTAAAAAATATTTAAATATTTTTTTTAATAATTTTTTTTGTGTTGTGTTTTGTTTTGTTTTGTCTTTTATCCTATTAGATTAGAGGCAGACGGTTTTTTTCCCTCTTCCCGGTTGTTTTGGGGCATTTATTTCAGAGCAGTTTTCGGCGGGGGTCGCCCCTGTTCTTTTTTGCCGCCTTCGCTGCCGCAGCCCCGAGGCGCGCTGCGCCCCCGGCTGGGGCGGGCGGCAGTGCTGCCGCCTTGTGGGCAGAGCGCGGTACTGCAGCCGTGCAGCTAGAGGCGGCCAGCTTGGGAGTGGCGCGTGGGCGATGTCGCGGAGTTTTGTTTGACCTTCTCAGCATGGCGGCGAAAAGGGCGGGGAAGTGGAGGACCGTGTGGGTGTTTAACTGCACTGCCTGCACGGAATACCGACGTCATGGCGGCCCCGACGGATTTTTCTGTGGCGTTTCATGTGTACCCGAGACATGCTGTGGGCTCAGGGGCTCCGCGGGCGGGCGTATTTTGGCGGGTTTGTGAGAGGCATCTGGGTAAACGCCTCGCTGTGCCGGGGTCCTCTCACGTCCGCTTTCCCGCCCTGAGGGAGCCGAGCCGGGCCGAATAGTTCCGAAGAGCCGAAGAGTCGAGTGTGGCCGGAAAGAGCCGAGTTTCCCCGAAGAGCCGAGTGTGGCCGGAAAGAGCCGAGTTTCCCCGAAGAGCCGAGTGTGGCCGGAAAAAGCCGAGTTTCCCCGAAGAGCCGAGTGCGGCCGAAAACAGCCGTGTTTCACCGAAGAGCCGAGTGTGGCCGAAAACAGCCGAGTTGAGCCGAAGAGCCCAGTGCGGCCGAAAACAGCCGAGTTTACACCAAGAGCCGATGATAGCCGACTGGAACCGATAGCCGAGTGTAGCCGACTTGAGCCGCATTTAGACAATGTGCCGAATACGACCGAGTTTAGCCGAAGAGCCGAACTGAAACGAGTTTAGACCAAGAGCCGAACCACGCCGAATTCAGCCGAGTTTCATTAAACAGAACCGAACGACGCCGCAGCGCTCTGCATGCAGTGCGCCTGTGCAGACGGCAGGGATCGCTGTGCCTGCAGAGCGCCGGTGCACACGGCAGGGGGCGCTGTATAAAGTATAAAATATCAACTATCTATAAAAAGGAATAAAAGCTCTATGTCATGTGCAGCAGTAGAAAATTTCAGGCTCCCAGGGAATAAATCGTTTTCTTTAAATCATTTTCGTTTTGGAGGTATTTTTACTCCCAGGTAGCCTGAAAGTTACTACTGCTGCTTTTTTATTCTAAAGCTAGAAAGGAAAACCAAGATTAGAAATGCAGGGAAAGAAAGAAAGAAAAAGAAAAAAAGAAAATAAGGAAAGGAAATGAAAGGAAAAAAGAAGGAAGGAGAGGAAGGAGAGGAAGGAAGGAAGGAAGGAAGGAAGGAAGGAAGGAAGGAAGGAAGGAAGGAAGATAAGAAGATAAGAAGATAAAAAAACCCAAAAACCAGGAGGGCAAGGAGAAACCTAGGGGGGAAAAAAAATAGAAGAAGAAAAGAAAAGAAAAACCAACAAAAAAAAAAAAAAAAAGGAAGATGGGCAAGAAAAATCCCTGAAAACAGACCAGAGGAAAACCCCAAGATGGGCAAGAAAAAAAATCGCAACAAAAAACTAAGATGGCGAAGAAAAAATCCAGAAAAGGAAAACCCAGGAAAAAAAAAAAAAACCTGAAAAAAACCCCCAAGGGGGGCAAGGAAAAACCAGAAAAAACACCAAGATGGGCAAGAAGAAACGAAGAAAAAACCCCAAGAAGTGCCAGAAAAAAAGAGAGGCAATAAAGGCCACAAAAACTCAAGACAAAAGAAAACAAAACCAAGACATGCCAGAAAAAGGTACGAAAATGGTTCTGCCAGGTGCGATCAAGGTGAGCGGGTTCAGATTCAGGTCCAGGAGATGAACAAGTGTCAGATTAGCTTGGGGCACTGCTGTGCAATGCAGCCGTGACAGGATTCATGTTTAAATATAGTTTAAATAGATTGGGGATTGGTTGGCTTTTATTGGGGTATAGGCTGGAGATTTCATAAAAAATATAAAACTAGAAATGCAAATATATCATATATATGTCGATATCAATAAATATTTAATACATATAAATATAAGTAAAAGAAATCTATTGTGTCAAAAGAATATATCTATTATTATATAAAAAGGTATTCTCTCCAATATATATAATATCTATAAATATAACAAATGAAAATTACAAATATAGATGTGAACAAAATTATGACAAACAAAATTATTTTTAAAATTTTAAATGTGTTTTAAAGAAAGGGGTGTCTTTGCTTTTTATTTCGTTAGAGGCAGGGGTTTTATTTTAAATAATATAAGTACTATAGAAATGTAAATCGACATACAGAAATATATAATAAATATATAGAGATATAAAGATATAATACCAAACTATGAATAGAAATAGAAATCTATGCAAGTAACATGAAGAGATGCAATATATAATATAATTTTTATTATAGAGTAATATAAATTCTAAATATAAATGCGAATATAAATATGAAAAATATATGATTGGGGCTCGGAGCAGCCCAGGTGTCAGCTGTAATGATGATGGGGGCTCGGAGCAGCCCAGGTGTGAGTGTGAGGATGATGGGGGCTCGGAGCAGCCCAGGTGTGAGTGTGAGGATGATGGGGGCTCGGAGCAGCCCAGGTGTGAGTGTGAGGATGATGAGGGGCCGGCTCCTGCCGGGGCGAGGCTGTTTTAGGGGGAGGCTTTGCCTCAGCTCCCTTTTGCATGGAGCTGCTGAGTGGAGGGGTTTATGGGGCACTCCCGGCGCTGTCTCATGGAAGGACTGCGAGAGCTTCCCACAGGGTCGGGGGCACCACCTGGATCCGCGCTTGGGTACGTGGAGCATCGCTTAAAGGAGGCGCCGAGGGACGAATCTTTGTGCCGGGGAGCAGCAGCCGAACAGGTGAGCCCGTGTGGGTTCGGAGCGGGGAATTTTCTCCTTCCCCTTTGCAATTTCATCTTGCCAGTCCCTCCCCGGTTCCCCAGGAACACAAATGGAGCTTATGAAGACAAAAGGGATTAAGGAGAAGGAAGCAGCTCCTCTTCTTTTATTGTCTGCGTTTGACCTGAGGGGATCCCTCTTGACTTGTGGTTTTAAAGGTGTTGATTGCAGGAAAAGCTGCCTTTTGCAGGCTGTTAGGGGTATCCCGGGGGTTCTATTCTAAGGGGAATGGGAAAAGTATTCTTGTGGTATTATGGGTTTGATTTGAAGGCAGCCACCCCATTTGCACCACCCTCGGGTTTAAATGGCGGGGGCAGCCCTGGTGTCCCTCCTTTTCAAGGGTTTGAATGGAGGTCGAAATCGCCCTTTCCCATCAGTCGAAGGCTTTCATTTGGGGAGCGCCCCTACTTTTCTGCTCTCCTAGGGGGTGAAATTTTAGGGGAGAACACATTTCTTTGCCCTTGTTGAAGTGAGGTGCGCCCCGTCTGCGGTTTCGGGGTTGGTTGCGGGAAGCCGCAGCTCCGGCAGCGTTTGCAGGGCTGCAATGGGGCTGTGCCGCTGCATTGGAGGGCGCTGCCCGTGCCCGCGGCCCGGCCCGGAACGTTCCCGCTCGGGAGCGCTGCTGGCACGGCCCGGGCAGCTGCCGGGGCGCACGGGGGATTCGGCGCGGCCGGGCCGGCCGAGGGCGGCAGTGGCGGAGCCGCGCCGGTGCGAGCCGTGCGGAGCCGAGCGGAGCCGGGCCGGGCCGGCCAAGGGCGGCAGAGGCGGCGCGGGCGCTGCTGCGCCGGCCCGGGCGGTGCCGGCCGCTCCGTCCGCTCCGGGCGCGGGGCTCGGGCGCCGCCGGTAGCCCCGCGCCCGGTGCCGGCCCCGCCGGGCAGGGGCAGCGGGCGGGGCTCCCCGGGGCGGCGCCGGCCCCGCGTGCCGGAGCAGCCGCCACAGGAGCCGCTTTCCTGCCGGGAGCCGCGCTCCGTCCGGGGCCGGCAGCGAGCGCGGGGTTCGGCCGCTCCAAGTTCGGCGGTGCCGTGGCTCGGAGGCGCTTTGGAGGCGTTGATGGCATCGCTGGGTTCGGTTTGCAGCGGGTGTCCGCTAAGGGATATGGTGTTCTTCCTGAGCGGCACGGTTCTCGGTGCCGGTAGAGATGATAAAGGTTCGTTTCGGATTGGGTTTTGTAGTCGGATATGAAATAAACAGGGCCAGGAGACTTCTTCTCCTGTGTAATGCCTTTATTAAAAAGTGATCAGCTCAGGATTGGGCGGCTCGACGGGTCTGCAGCGTCCGTCGTCTCCCAGGGCGACTCAGAGGAGGAGGATATGCGCAGCTCTGTCCACCAGGGGCAGAGCCGGGGATCAGATCCTCTTGGGAGCCTTTTTGGGTCTCCTGATCCCATAAGATGGTGTCAGATGTTGGTTTCTCTCACTCAGTCGGCCTGGTCTCAGCTCCGGGGTCAACTCCCATGGTCAGGGCGAGAGGGTCCGAAGGTGTTCTGCGTCTCTGCAGGCTCAGCACTCGGTTCCTCACGTCCAGACATCACTCTAGTCTCTCAACTCTTAGGTGGCTCGTTGTTTTTGGGGTTTCTCCATGAGTTTGGAGATGGGGGTCTCACAAAGCATTCTGGTCTTGCGAGTCACTTTGCATAACCCCCCCCCCACCTTCTCAGGTGTCTTCACTATTCTGGGAAAGGTACAACTTAGCTTCGGGCAAGGTCCCCACCCAGGAGAAGGGCCATTACCTCGCCCCGGCCAGGGCTTTTACTAATACAAAAACAACCATTAACGACAACGACCCGTGATTACAATAACAAAACACACAGAACTTGGGCAGGGCCAGTGGTCTGGCTGCCTTTTTGAAACTTTTTCTCATAAAAAATATTAACCGAGTTTTTGTTCATAACAGGATATATATTTTTTTGCCGGGGTATTATGTTTAGAAGGGCGCGCAATGGTTTTTACGGGTCGTAGCGCGAAGCAGCGGTTCGCATTTTAATTCTGTTGCGGTGGCTTTTATTAGCGTGAGTGTGTAGTGTTTGTTTTGGGGGGCTTGGGGTAGCGTCCTGTCGTTCATAGCAGCGGGTTTTTAATCTCGATAATTGCATGTGTGTTTATCGTCTTCCAGGGCTTTTATTTGTTTGGTTTGTTTGATTGTAGTGTATGTTTTATGGTTACGGGTAATTTGGGGGACATTGTTTATGGTTACGTTTGTCTTTAGTCTTTGTGTTTGTTTCTAGGTGGTATTTTTATTTTGATAGCTTGAGGCACTATGGGTTTATTCAGTGGGGAATAATTTTTTTGTTGCAGATTTATCTGTTTTTTGGTATTATTCTTGTTGTTGGTTTCTTTATTTTCCTTTGTTGTTGTTGTTGTTGTCTTTTAATGTATTTGCGTATTGTTTATCAGGGTTTTTTTTGGAAACATGGGTATTTATATGGTGGGTTTTTAAAGTATTTATTTATTTGGGTAGTTAATTTCTTAGTTTTTAGTGGTTGAGATGTTTTTCCATTTTGTTAATTAGTTCAGGTTTTAAAGTTATTTTTACAGAGGATTGTTTATTCTTTGAGTTAGTGTAGAGGTAGAATTTTGTTGTTTTTTATTTTTTTTTAGTAACGTCGTTCAGGGTGAGTGGCACTGTCTTGAGTTTAGTAGATTGGTTTGACTTTTTTTTAGTACTTTTTGTAATTTTCTGTGTGTGTTTCTATAGGATTTTCTTTTATTTTGGTTCCATTTTTCTGTCGTGATGAGAATTGTTATTGAAAAGAGTGTTCTTTGTTTTTTCGCTGACACTTGTTTGGGTGTTGGAGGTATCTTGATGTTTTTGGAAGATATTGGTGGGAATTTGATGCTGTTTGTTCTGTCATTTCATTTAGGAATTGGATTTTAAATATGCAATTATGACTCTAACTATATTGAAACAAAAGAAATAGATGTGTAGCAATGGGAATGGGCCAATTTTATTTTTATATATTCGGTCAATTTTTAAAATTTAACATGTAACATAAGTCACTATATGTTACAATAAGTTACTCTAATTTTAATAGAGTATTGTGTATGTTTATAGATATATGAATAGAGAATATAAATGTAAATACAACCCAAACAAAAATACAAATATATAAATGTATTGCAACTATATGCAGATATATCAAAAATTAATAATAAATTGTAAATGTAAAATAACATGAATTGTAAAGTATATAATACACGTAATACTGCATATATTTTATTAAATATATTATAGGAAATGGATATAAAATAGATATAAATATGTATGTGATATATCTATCTATCTATCTATATCTATCATTTGTTGTATATTATGATAAATATAAATATAAAAAAAATTTAGGTAGTTTAAAATAATGGATGGTTTTGTTTTTTCTTTGCCAAAGCAGGTGTTTTAGTGTAAAAATTACAAATACAAATAATATAAAGGTAGAAATATAAGTATAGAAATATATCATAAACACATTAAAGATTTATATAAAAATTAGAAATATAAGGAAAAATAAGTTGTAGCAGTAGATATGGTAAATAATTTAAAAAATAATTCCCGTATATTTTTTGAATAAGGTGCATATTATATATAGTTATTAATATAATGCATCAATATAAACTATAAATTTATATAAAATATCAACTATCTATAAGAAGGAATAAAAGCTCTGTGTCACGTGCAGCAGTAGAAAATTTCAGGCTCCCAGGGAATAAATAGTTTTCTTTAAATCATTTTCGTTTTGCAGAGTTTTTTTTTTACTCTCGGGTAGCCTGAAA
The DNA here is from genome assembly GCF_035770615.1 of Melospiza melodia melodia. Lineage (NCBI taxonomy): Eukaryota > Metazoa > Chordata > Aves > Passeriformes > Passerellidae > Melospiza > Melospiza melodia. The sequence goes on from NC_086206.1 coordinate 23,036,914, forward strand.
GTTTCTACTGCTGCTTTTTTATTCTAAAGGTGGAAAGGTAAACCAAGATTAGAAATACAAGAAAGGGGAAAGGAAAGGGAAGGGAAAGGGAAAAGGAAAAGGGAAGGGAAGTGGTGAAAAACAGAGTGAAAAAAGTAAAAAGAGTTGGAAGGAAAAAGAGAGGGCATTCGGGAGGAGCGGTGCTGCCTCAGGTCCTTCCCCGCCCTGGGGCGAAGGACCCGTTTGATGCCCAGGAGGGAGTGCAGGTCCCGGTGGCTCCCGGGGGACGGAGCGGTGGCTGTCAGCCCGAGACTACAACTCCCGGCAGGCCGTGCTACCGACGCGGCGTGTGACGCAACGGCCGACGCGGCACATGAGTGGCTGGCGTGCCAGGCGGTCGCGCGGGGCTGTGCGCGCGCAGCTGCCGGCGCCTCTCCCGCGCGGGACAGCGACGCTGGAGGAGCGCAGCCTCCGTCTGGCCGCCCGCGCGGAGCTGAGCAGCGCGGAAGGAGCGTCCGCCCGGTTCCTCGGCCGCACACAGCGGTGCCGGGGGCGGGGGCGCTGCCGCCCGCCGATGGCGGAGGGCGAGGCGGTGCTTTGCTGCCGCGGGCCGGGAGCTGCAGGAGCCGCCCCGGGCGAGCGGCGCCGGGTGCTCCCGCGGTCCCGGTGGGGCGGCTGCCCTCGGGCTGGCGGAGGCGCCGGAGGAGCCCCCGAGCTGCAGCCGTCTCCCTCGGGCTGCTGCCGGTGCTGCGGGCGGAGGCGGCTCCGCCGCGTGTTGGGCGCTGCGAGCAGGGAGCGCTGCGATATCGCCGGCATGGCGGGGCTGCTGCCTGCGTTAGTGCTCGTGGCTCTTTGTGCCGTGACAGCGGATGGAGCGGCGCTGAGCGGGACACCCAGAGATGGCCGGGAGAATGCCCAGCGCAGGGAGCGGGCGGGCTGTGTGCTTCGGATGGCACAGGTGCGAGCTGCAAAGCCACCCCCCCTTCCGCCCCTGCCCTCCCGAGCCCCGGGGAAAATGCTTTCCAGCATTGTCGAGCTTCTGAAAGACAAAACTTGTGATTTGACACTAGCATCCAGAAAAGGTTTCTGTCTAGATTAGCAAATGCCTAAATTGTTCTTGGTTACATCCCATGACCGGTTTTAGGCAGTGACTTCATACTGCTTTTAGGATTTTCTTGTACACTGGTGAGAAAATAGGCAGGTCTGATAGTGGTTTCACTTTTTTTCTACTTCACGTTCCATAAGATTCTTTTATCCAAGCGATTGTTTTAAAATTCTACTGTAAGCGTTTGTGGTTCACTTTTTTTTTCTTTGCAGCACCCGGGCCTTTTTTTTTTTCTCTAAATCGGGAGTAAATATAGCTGAGTAAAATTACCTTGGTTATCTTCCTTCTTTTTAAACTTAATTGTTTTTATTAATAATTCTATCTGAATATGCAGAAAAAGTGAGTATGTCCTGTAATCTATGCTAGCTTTTCTCGTTTACAGGGTACTCACAAAATATGTCTCCCTTAGTGTCCCACAGAAACATTCTGGGTGCAATCTGAATTAAGGTATGTGTTTTCAAATAAGTAATCAGTTTAGATATTTGCCTGTGTACCTTTTCCTGTAATTCAGAGCTTGTGTTCTGTGGGTTTTATGATAAACCTGTAAAACATGTAAGAATGGTTTTGCAAGTCTGAATCGTTGAAGGCAGCAATAAGTGGATTTAAAGCCTGTTCTTGAGCAGACAAAGGGGAAAAGTGTGACTCTGATGCTGAACTTGTCATTTTTCATTTGACTTGCCTTTAATTATTGAAGAAGAGAGAGAACTAGGAAAAGAAATAGAATTGATTATTGAGCACTCCTAAAAAGCTCACCATGATTCTGTGTAGAGCCAAAGTGAAGGATGATGGAACAGAGCTCTGTGCATTAGAAGGAAATAAACCTGATGTCCACACAGAGTCTTACTAATTTCTGTTTTTAAAATGCAAAATAAGTTTAGGAAGTGTTGGAAGTTAGTATTTTGGGAAAGAAATGGCAGTTCCACAAAACATTCCATTCCATTTAAGAGAGGCCCTTGGACTGATTCATGTTGTAACTGCTGTCACTGCAATCAGTTGGTGGTTCAGCCTTGAAACGTGCACTTGGCCTTCTATAAAGCACTGTTTTGTTTGCCTTTCAGTGCTATGAGTCTTGATAAATTGGAGAAGTGCCCAAGAGAAATTCATCATCCTGAGATACAAAAGGTAGGAAGTGACTTTTTCTGGTTTGGTTCTTTTTCTTTATTGTTTTCTGGAAATAGAAGTAATTAAGTATAGATACTACTGGTTTGTTTCTTCCAGTAGCTGATAATACTAATACCAATAATAATAATAATAATAATAGTAAAGTAATACTACTTCAACTGTCTTTATTTATCCATTGAACTGGCCATTTTAAATCTAAACTTCTAAACACAAATCAAACCATCATCCTTGTAGAATCTTTAATAGGAGTGGGCTAAAGATCCTGGTTTTGTTGACAGGATTTATTGGTTCATGAACAGCAAGAGGTAAGTACAAGCCTAACTACCCTCTAGCTCACAGACCTGCCCGGTGAATAGAGCTTTGTTTTTTTGATGGGCTTGTGATGACTTTGAGATCAATTGCTCATTCATTACAGTAAAAAAAAAAAAATTGTTTTGAACATGACAGCAAAAATAACTTTAAGCACAACTTAATAATAATAATAGATCACCAATTTTAGTTAATAATTTTATGCTATACTCTTGGGTGAGGGAAGACTCGGACACTCAATATGAGATCAGCAAGCTATGTTTATTGCAGAGAGTATCAGACACTTATACAGCACATAATAAGCTTATGAATATTCTGTAAGCCAAGCGATCTATTGGTTAAACTATACCATCAACTCTTCCTCATTCCTTTGGGCCTACATTCCCTATTTCCCACGTCTCTCTGTCTACTTGTTATCCTACCCAGCTAGGCCCAGGCACACGCTATCTTGCAGGTGCAAAACTCAAAAATACCTGTGTTCGGTACTTTCCCAGCTCCTGGTCGGCTAACGAGCGAATGTCTGCGTGACCTCTGTCATGGAGCCATTTCTCCACACTATACTATCAAAGTTTAAAGGTAAATTATTATATATTAGGAGATGGTGTAAAGTGTATGTTGTAATGTGTAGGATATATACAAAGATACGTACTTGAAAGTCCGTAGAGGAAACAAATTTTTACGCCTTCTGTTTGACTGTTTGTCATATATTTGGTTTTATTTCCCAGGGATCAGTGAATTTTAACTCTGGAGTCCTCTATGCTAAGGATGCTCAGCTTAGAGATGATGAAATGTTCAGTAATGGTGAGTTTTTCACCTTCTCCTTCATTGTTTTGCTCATCTGAATAAAAAAAAAAAAAAAAGGCAAGATTAAAGAAAAAGCAATAGTTTTATTATTTTTACCCTGTTATGTCTGTTTCCTCAGTATTTGCTGCAGCTCTGCTTACCCAAGCTTTGGGTTCCTTCTGTCCCACTGGGAGTTGCCCAGTTTGGTTGCATCTGGTGAAATTCACCCTGAGACCTTACAGAACCAGCTCCAACTACGTGAGAGCCATTTGCAGTTCTCTCCAGACACCTGGAGAATGGGCGACATTTCTGAGAATCCGGCGAGCGTGCTTCTATCAAAACTCAGTCTGTGAAATTCCTGGGGAAAACCCTTCTGTGTCCTGAAGGGTTCAAACTCTGGTGAGGATCCAGTTATCAGGTGCTCACCTGGATGGTTCCAGCTCTTAAAGTGAACACTTGTACTCTTGCCCTGTAGTTTACATCTATTGTATTTTTGTTATTTTGCAGGATTTTTTGTCTTTGCAAAATATTGTGCATTTCACTCTTTGGAACCTCTCAGATGGTTCTCTGGTGCAGCACCACCCCATGGGACACTTGGCTGCTGTCCTGAAGGGTTTGGTCGCTAGAATTGTGAATCCTGGAGAGTTTGTGAGTCTTCTGTCCCCAGGGAGGTACCATGCTTTGTTTACTTTTTGTTCTGTTGGTTAGGCGCTGCTTCTCGTTGCAAGTACGAATTTCAAACTGCCCTGTTCTTTTTTTAACTGTTTTCCTGGTTCTCTCCGTCCGGCAGGGAAAGACTCTCGTATCCTTGTCATCGGGCTCGGTGCTGTCCAAGAAGATACAGAGACTAAAAAAATCATAAGAAGCAAAATATGACTGCAGGGAAAAGAAGCTGGAGAGAACAGAAGGTGATGTTGTTATCCTTACCCTGTATTAGAAACATCCGCTGTGCTTTGATGCTGGCAGCTGCCAGGGGCTTGTTAGCTCTTTGTAGGCAGGTGTAGGTGTTCACTTGTAGGTTTTTTCTCTGTTCAAGTCAATTCAAACTTTGCTAAGCTTATATTTGCAGATTACTCTCTAGCACAGTCCAGCATGACATTTTTGAATGTTGTAAAAATACCATGTTACTTGGAAATTGCTAATGAAGAGAAGATTTAGGGGAAAATAAGATTTCAGGGTTGGAAGATGTGAGAAGAATTTTGTGGGGACGTTAGACTGAAGTAAAGCACACTTGAAGCTGGACTGGCACGCTGGCAGGTCCCCTATTAAACAGTAGTGCTGAGATTAGCCTGGGGGTTGCCCATTGTTTCTGTAGAAATCAATGTTTCCTGGTCTTCAGAGGTAAGCTGCTTTGAAAAGCTGGAAGGTGCAGCATGCTGACAATCCCCGTGCTTTGGATTAAAAGTAGATTTCAGAAGGGTCCTAAGCTTTTGTCTTTTCCTTGAAGTTGATGTAATCCTGTCGAGGAGTTTTTAATTCTCTGTTGCCATGTCATCCATCAGAGCCCTGTTGTACTAATCTTATACAAGTACAAAACAAAAAATCAGACCCTGTCCCAAGCACTTAGAGGCCAGAACACGATTTCCTCAGGCTGCCATTTGTGTGCCATCGGTACTCACCACGAATTGAGCCCTCTGGCTCTGACAGAGCCCCTGGATGCTGACAGAAGGGGGCTGGTCACAGACCCTGGAGGTGCCTGTCCCCCAGGGTGGGAGAGGACGAGGCAGTGTGGCCTGCAGGGAGGGTCTGGTCCCCAGAGAGCAGCCGGCGACTCCATGCCTGCCCGGGGCTGCGGGTGCACCCTCGGGGTGGACGCCTGCCCTCAGGTTTCCCCTGGGCACCCGGGGAGGGAACCAGGTCCATCCGTGTGGCAGCTGCAGGGCCTGCAGGCTCTGGGCCCTGGAGCCGAGTGAGCCTGAGCTGCTGCACGCTTGCTGTGAGCGTTGGGGTGAGCGTGCATCACTGCAGGCCTGGGATGGATTGAAATGCGCTGAGGAAAGCAGAGGGAGGGAGGGAGGGAAATGCTCTGTTAACATGTGCCAATTCTTCTGTCAGACTCATCACGGCGGGACAGCGTGAAGACTGAAAGTGTAAGAAGATGTGGAGGGAAACAGAGAATCTGACAGGAGCATCGGAGGGACGAGTGCACGAATTTTGCTTTTTGCTTGGATGTAAACTCAGGAGTTGAGAGGAATTTGGGAGTGAGAAGGGACATTTTAGAAGGAGAAGAAGAAAAAGAAGTTGTTGCTACAGTCCTGGCAAAATCTTTTGTTCTAGCTAATAAAAGAAGTTAGTTTAAAAAACAAAAAGGAAAAAATGTAGTGTTTTTTTTTTCCTTCACTATGATATTCATTGGTGGTATATGGTGTGTTGTTTCATTTCTTGGTATTATTAACTCTGTGTAAATTGTTTTTTGAGTGAAGCTGACTTTCTGGATGGGTTGGTTTGTATTTGAGGCAGGATTAATTTCAGTAGGGTTCTTTCATAGATTTCTGATGGGTATTACTGGGATTTTGGTTTTGTTTACTGTATGTATGAACCTAGAGCTTTGGTAGGGCCAGCTGGGCTGCTGGAGTTTTGGGTGTGAATTTATTAGATGGCTTTTGTTAGATGCAGTTTTTAATTTTTGAAATGTTTTTCAATGTAGTGGTTTTAAGGTGGTTTTTAAGAATTCATTGTATTGCTTTATCTTGTTTGTAGTTGGTGTATGATAAGGGATGTGGTGTGAGTTCTTGAACATTATGGTTTTGGTGTTCCTAAGTTCTGATTTCTTTGTGGTTCAATAGCTTTTTTTATTTTTATTTTTTGGGACAGGGGCATTTATATGGTGGGTTTTTATAGGCAATATGTTTTTTAATTTAGGTAGTGATATTTTTTAATATTTTAATAGTTTAGGTTTTTTATTTTCATGGTTTTAATTATTTTTTTTAATTTTTTGAAATAACTTTTATAGATTACATGTTATTATTTGTGCATTAACATAAAGGTAGAGCTTTGGGGACTTTTTTTAGTAATGTTTAGGGTCAGTTGTGCAGTTTTGAGTCTAGTGCGTTGGTTTGATTTAATTTTTAATGGGTGTTTGTTTTTATTAGCAGTTGTGTCATTTTCAGGGTGTGTTTGAGTTTTTTGGGGTTTTTGAGATACTGGTTTAGGAGGAAGTTTATGATGAGCATGTGCGGAGGTTTTGGGCTACTTTATAGTGGGATTTAAAATTTATTTACAGTTAGGTTTATTTGAGTTTTTATTAGGGTTCAGTGACGTTGTGGGATGTTTGTTCCGTTAGTAACAGAAATAGGTTTTGTTTTGCTGTGCTGCGATGGGATGGGCGTGTGCTGCGTGCCGGTGCTGACAAAGGTACAGTATTGTTGTGGCTCTGGTGCGTCGGGTTAATGAACTGACATGGTTTAATGTAGAGATGAAAATAGAAATAAATATACATTTAAAAATAAATATAACATTAGAGTGGTAAACATAAATATAGATAACAGATACATACATAAAACTATAATATATGGTATATAATTGTAACATGTTATCATATAGATAAATGATAGTCTATTTTATATATATATACACAAAGATATATAAATATAGATTGTAAATATAAAAATATTTAAATAGAGTTAAAGTAAATTGGGCAGTTTTATTAGGGTATAGGCTGGGGTTTTTAAATGATAGCAATAAAATATAAATTCAGATATACAAATATATATAGAAATACAAATATCTATACATATTTAATTTAAACAAATATAAGTAAGAAAATATGTATAATACAGAAAATATATTTCTATGATTATATTAGAAGGTATTCCCTCTAATATAGATAAAATCTATGCATAAAATAAATAAAAATATCCATATAAATATCATTATAATTTTGAAAAATAAATTTACTTCGTAAATTTTAAATCTGGTTCAAATAAAGGGGTGTCCTTGGTTTTTATTTGGTTAGAGGCAGGAGTTTTATTTTAAATAATATAAGCAATATAGAAATGTGGATCTTAAGATAGAAATATATAATAAATATATAAAGAGAAATTGCTAAACTATGAATATAAATTTAAATATAAATATATGTAAGTAATATGAGGAGTTGTGGCATGGAATATAAATAACATTAAATGGCAATATAAATTATAAATGGGAATATAAATATAAAAATATGTAAATATCGTTTAAAAGAAATGGAATGTTTTGGCTTTTATTTAAGTAGAGGCAGGGTTTTTAATTTGAATATTATACGTGTTCCAGAAGTAAAAATCTTGACGCAGAAATATTTAATCCATATAAAAATATGAATAAAAAAATATAAAAAATATAAATACCTACTCGCATCGGATGTAATATAGAATATAAATTTATTTATAAATTGACATTGGTAAAGATAAATATATAAGTAAGCAATATACATTAATATACATTATAAATACAAATATGAATATAACAATTGAACATTAGGATAAAATCTATTTAAATATTTTTTAAAAGAAAGGGTTCGGTTTTTTTTTATTGTTGTGTTAGAGGCAGGGTTTTTATTTTAAATAGTATGAATGTAGATATTGTTATATATTTCTAAATATTGAGATATACAATCAAGATATAAATATATATATAAACACAAAATATAAATAAATACAAATAATAGGAAGTGATGTAATGAAGAATACAAATAACAGTATACATAAGTATACATTTTAAATGTAAATGTGAATATGAACCTGAAAAATAGAATTTTATAAAATATTTAAGTACAGTTTGGAAGAAAGGGGTTCTTTTTGGCTTTAATGTGGATGGAGGCAAAGGTTTTATTTTAAATAATCCAAGTGTTACCGAAGTAAAAATCGTAACAGAAATGTATACTTACTATGTGAAAATATTTATAAAAATATACAAATAAATTTAAGTTTTAGGGATATATGCAATATGGAATAGAAATGTATTTATAAAAAGAAATGTATAAATGGACAGTGTACATCAATATACGTTGTAAATAGAAATGTGAATATTAATATGAAAAAATATTTTAAAAAATATTTAAATATTTTTTTTAATAATTTTTTTTGTGTTGTGTTTTGTTTTGTTTTGTCTTTTATCCTATTAGATTAGAGGCAGACGGTTTTTTTCCCTCTTCCCGGTTGTTTTGGGGCATTTATTTCAGAGCAGTTTTCGGCGGGGGTCGCCCCTGTTCTTTTTTGCCGCCTTCGCTGCCGCAGCCCCGAGGCGCGCTGCGCCCCCGGCTGGGGCGGGCGGCAGTGCTGCCGCCTTGTGGGCAGAGCGCGGTACTGCAGCCGTGCAGCTAGAGGCGGCCAGCTTGGGAGTGGCGCGTGGGCGATGTCGCGGAGTTTTGTTTGACCTTCTCAGCATGGCGGCGAAAAGGGCGGGGAAGTGGAGGACCGTGTGGGTGTTTAACTGCACTGCCTGCACGGAATACCGACGTCATGGCGGCCCCGACGGATTTTTCTGTGGCGTTTCATGTGTACCCGAGACATGCTGTGGGCTCAGGGGCTCCGCGGGCGGGCGTATTTTGGCGGGTTTGTGAGAGGCATCTGGGTAAACGCCTCGCTGTGCCGGGGTCCTCTCACGTCCGCTTTCCCGCCCTGAGGGAGCCGAGCCGGGCCGAATAGTTCCGAAGAGCCGAAGAGTCGAGTGTGGCCGGAAAGAGCCGAGTTTCCCCGAAGAGCCGAGTGTGGCCGGAAAGAGCCGAGTTTCCCCGAAGAGCCGAGTGTGGCCGGAAAGAGCCGAGTTTCCCCGAAGAGCCGAGTGTGGCCGGAAAAAGCCGAGTTTCCCCGAAGAGCCGAGTGCGGCCGAAAACAGCCGTGTTTCACCGAAGAGCCGAGTGTGGCCGAAAACAGCCGAGTTGAGCCGAAGAGCCCAGTGCGGCCGAAAACAGCCGAGTTTACACCAAGAGCCGATGATAGCCGACTGGAACCGATAGCCGAGTGTAGCCGACTTGAGCCGCATTTAGACAATGTGCCGAATACGACCGAGTTTAGCCGAAGAGCCGAACTGAAACGAGTTTAGACCAAGAGCCGAACCACGCCGAATTCAGCCGAGTTTCATTAAACAGAACCGAACGACGCCGCAGCGCTCTGCATGCAGTGCGCCTGTGCAGACGGCAGGGATCGCTGTGCCTGCAGAGCGCCGGTGCACACGGCAGGGGGCGCTGTATAAAGTATAAAATATCAACTATCTATAAAAAGGAATAAAAGCTCTATGTCATGTGCAGCAGTAGAAAATTTCAGGCTCCCAGGGAATAAATCGTTTTCTTTAAATCATTTTCGTTTTGGAGGTTTTTTTACTCCCAGGTAGCCTGAAAGTTACTACTGCTGCTTTTTTATTCTAAAGCTAGAAAGGAAAACCAAGATTAGAAATGCAGGGAAAGAAAGAAAGAAAAAGAAAAAAAGAAAATAAGGAAAGGAAATGAAAGGAAAAAAGAAGGAAGGAGAGGAAGGAAGGAGAGGAAGGAGAGGAAGGAAGGAGAGGAAGGAGAGGAAGGAAGGAAGGAAGGAAGGAAGGAAGGAAGGAAGGAAGGAAGGAAGGAAGGAAGGAAGGAAGGAAGGAAGGAAGGAAGGAAGGAAGGAAGGAAGGAAGGAAGATAAGAAGATAAAAAAACCCAAAAACCAGGAGGGCAAGGAGAAACCTAGGGGGAAAAAAAATAGAAGAAGAAAAGAAAAGAAAAACCAACAAAAAAAAAAAAAAAAAAACGAAGATGGGCAAGAAAAATCCCTGAAAACAGACCAGAGGAAAACCCCAAGATGGGCAAGAAAAAAAAATCGCAACAAAAAACCAAGATGGCAAAGAAAAAATCCAGAAAAGGAAAACCCAGGAAAAAAAAAAAAAAACTGAAAAAAACCCCCAAGGGGGGCAAGGAAAAACCAGAAAAAACACCAAGATGGGCAAGAAGAAACGAAGAAAAAACCCCAAGAAGTGCCAGAAAAAAAGAGAGGCAATAAAGGCCACAAAAACTCAAGACAAAAGAAAACAAAACCAAGACATGCCAGAAAAAGGTACGAAAATGGTTCTGCCAGGTGCGATCAAGGTGAGCGGGTTCAGTTTCAGGTCCAGGGGATGAACAAGTGTCAGATTAGCTTGGGGCACTGCTGTGCAATGCAGCCGTGACAGGATTTATGTTTAAATATAGTTTAAATAAATTGGGGATTGTTTGGCTTTTATTGGGGTATGGGCTGGAGATTTCATAAAAAATATAAAACTAGAAATGCAAATATATCATATATATGTCGATATCAATAAATATTTAATACATATAAATATAAGTAAAAGAAATCTATTGTGTCAAAAGAATCTATATGTTATTATATAAAAAGGTATTCTCTCCAATATATATAATATCTATAAATATAACAAACGAAAATTACAAATATAGATGTGAATAGAATTATGACAAACAAAATTATTTTTAAACTTTTAAATGTGTTTTAAAGAAAGGGGTGTCTTTGCTTTTTATTTCGTTAGAGGCAGGGGTTTTATTTTAAATAATATAAGTACTATAGAAATGTAAATCGACATACAGAAATATATAATAAATATATAGAGATATAAAGATATAATACCAAACTATGAATAGAAATAGAAATCTATGCAAGTAACATGAAGAGATGCAATATATAATATAATTTTTATTATAGAGTAATATAAATTCTAAATATAAATGCGAATATAAATATGAAAAATATATGATGGGGGCTCGGAGCAGCCCAGGTGTGAGTGTGAGGATAATGGGGTCTCGGAGCAGCCCAGGTATGAGCTGTGAGGATGATGGGGGCTCGGAGCAGCCCAGGTGTGAGTGTGAGGATGATGAGGGGCCGGCTCCTGCCGGGGCGAGGCTGTTTTAGGGGGAGGCTTTGCCTCAGCTCCCTTTTGCACGGAGCTGCTGAGTGGAGGGGTTTATGGGGCGCTCCCGGCGCTGTCTCATGGAAGGACTGCGGGAGCTTCCCACAGGGTCGGGGGCACCACCTGGATCCGCGCTTGGGTACGTGGAGCATCGCTTAAAGGAGGCGCCGAGGGACGAATCTTTGTGCCGGGGAGCAGCAGCCGAACAGGTGAGCCCGTGTGGGTTTGGAGCGGGGAATTTTCTCCTTCCCCTTTGCAATTTCATCTTGCCAGTCCCTCCCCGGATCCCCAGGAACAAAAATGGAGCTTGCGAGGACAAAAGGGATTAAGGAGAAGGAAGCAGCTCCTCTTCTCTTATTGTCTGCGTTTGACCTGAGGGGATCCCTCTTGACTTGTGGTTTTAAGGGTGTTGATTGCAGGAAAAGCTGCCTTTTGCAGGCTGTTGGGGTATCCCGGGGGTGACAGGGAATCCCTGCGTTCTATTCTAAGGGGAATGGGAAAAGTATTCTTGTGGCATTATGGGTTTGATTTGAAGGCAGCCACCCCATTTGCACCACCCTCGGGTTTAAATGGCGGGGGCAGCCCTGGTGTCCCTCCTTTTCAAGGGTTTGAATGGAGGTCGAAATCGCCCTTTCCCATCAGTCGAAGGCTTTCATTTGGGGAGCGCCCCTACTTTTCTGCTCTTCTAGGGGGTGAAATTTTAGGGGAGAACACATTTCTTTGCCCTTGTTGAAGTGAGGTGCGCCCCGTCTGCGGTTTCGGGGTTGGTTGCGGGAAGCCGCAGCTCCGGCAGCGTTTGCAGGGCTGCAATGGGGCTGTGCCGCTGCATTGGAGGGCGCTGCCCGTGCCCGCGGCCCGGCCCGGAACGTTCCCGCTCGGGAGCGCTGCTGGCACGGCCCGGGCAGCTGCCGGGGCGCACGGGGGATTCGGCGCGGCCGGGCCGGCCGAGGGCGGCAGTGGCGGAGCCGCGCCGGTGCGAGCCGTGCGGAGCCGAGCGGAGCCGGGCCGGGCCGGCCAAGGGCGGCAGAGGCGGCGCGGGCGCTGCTGCGCCGGCCCGGGCGGTGCCGGCCGCTCCGTCCGCTCCGGGCGCGGGGCTCGGGCGCCGCCGGTAGCCCCGGGCCCGGTGCCGGCCCCGCCGGGCAGGGGCAGCGGGCGGGGCTCCCCGGGACGGCGCCGGCCCCGCGTGCCGGAGCAGCCGCCGCAGGAGCCGCTTTCCTGCCGGGAGCCGCGCTCCGTCCGGGGCCGGCAGCGAGCGCGGGGTTCGGCCGCTCCAAGTTCGGCGGTGCCGTGGCTCGGAGGCGCTTTGGAGGCGTTGATGGCATCGCTGGGTTCGGTTTGCAGCGGGTGTCCGCTAAGGGATACGGTGTTCTTCCTGAGTGGGCACGGTTCTCGGTGCCGGTAGGGATGATAATGGTTTGTTTTGGATTGAGTTTTGTAGTCGGATATATATTTTTTTGCCGGGGTATTATGTTTAGAAGGGCGCGCAATGTTTTTTACGGGTCGTAGCGCGAAGCAGCGGTTCGCATTTTAATTCTGTTGCGGTGGCTTTTATTAGCGTGAGTGTGTAGTGTTTGTTTTGGGGGGCTTGGGGAAGCGTCCTGTCCTTCATAGCAGCGGGTTTTTAATCTCGATAATTGCATGTGTGTTTATCGTCTTCCAGGGCTTTTATTTGTTTGGTTTGTTTGATTGTAGTGTATGTTTTATGGTTACGGGTAATTTGGGGGACATTGTTTATGGTTACGTTTGTCTTTAGTCTTTGTGTTTGTTTCTAGGTGGTATTTTTATTTTGATAGCTTGAGGCACTATGGGTTTATTCAGTTGGGAATAAGTTTTTTGTTGCAGATTTCAGTTTATTTGGTTTTTGGTATTATTCTTGTTGTTGCTTTCTTTATTTTCCTTTTTTGTTGTTGTTGTTGTTGTTGTCTTTTAATGTATTTGCGTATTGTTTATCAGGGGTTTTTTTGGGTATTTATATGGTGGGTTTTTAAAGTATTTATTTATTTGGGTAGTTAATTTCTTAGTTTTTAGTGGTTGAGATGTTTTTCCATTTTGTTAATTAGTTCAGGTTTTAAAGTTATTTTTACAGAGGATTGTTTATTCCTTGAGTTAGTGTAGAGGTAGAATTTTGTTGTTTTTTATTTTTTTTAGTAACGTCGTTCAGGGTCAGTGGCACTGTCTTGAGTTTAGTAGATTGGTTTGACTTTTTTTTAGTACTTTTTGTAATTTGCTGTGTGTGTTTCTATAGGATTTTCTTTTATTTTGGTTCCATTTTTCTGTCGTGATGAGAATTGTTATTGAAAAGAGTGTTCTTTGTTTTTTCGCTGACACTTGTTTGGCTGTTGGAGGTATCTTGATGTTTTTGGAAGATATTGGTGGGAATTTGATGCTGTTTGTTCTGTCATTTCATTTAGGAATTGGATTTTAAATATGCAGTTATGACTCTAACTGTATTGAAACAAAAGAAATAGATGTGTAGCAATGGGAATGAGCCAATTTTATTTTTATATATTCGGTCAATTTCTAAAATTTAACATGTAACATGAGTCATTATATGTTACAATAAGTTATTCTAATTTTAATAGAGTATTGTGTATGTTTATAGATATATGAATAGAGAATATAAATGTAAATACAACCCAAACAAAAATACAAATATATAAATGTATTGCAACTATATGCAGATATATCAAAAATTAATAATAAATTGTAAATATAAAATAACATAAATTGATACAATATATAATACAAGTGATACTGCATATATTTTATGAAAAATATTATAGGAAATGGATATAAAATAGATATAAATACGGATGTGATATATCTATCTATCTATCTATCTCTATCTATCATTTGTTGTATATTATGATAAATACAAATATAAAAAAACATTTAGGTAGTTTAAAATAATGGATGGTTTTGTTTTTTCTTTGCCGAAGCAGGGGTTTTCGTGTAAAAATTACAAATACAAATAATATAAAGGTAGAAATATGAGTATAGAAATATATCATAAACACGTTAAAGATTTATATAAAAATTAGAAATATAAGGAAAAATAAGTTGTAGCAGTAGATATGGTAAATAATTTAAAAAATATTTCCCGTATATTTTTTGAATAAGGTGCATATTATATATAGTTATTAATACAATACATCAATATAAACGATAAATATATATAAAATATCAACTATCTATAAGAAGGAATAAAAGCTCTGTGTCACGTGCAGCAGTAGAAAATTTCAGGCTCCCAGGGAATAAATAGTTTTCTTTAAATCATTTTCGTTTTGGATTTTTTTTTTTTTACTCCCGGGTAGCCTGAAAGTTTCTACTGCTGCTTTTTTATTCTAAAGGTGGAAAGGAAAACCAAGATCAGAAATACAAGAAAGGGGAAGGGGAAGGGAAGGAAGGGAAGCAGGAGAGGAAGAGGGAAGGGAAGTGGTGAAAAACAGGGTGAAAAAAGTAAAAAGAGTTGGAGGGAAAAAGAGAGGGCATTGGGGAGGAGCGGTGCTGCCTCAGGTCCTTCCCCGCCCTGGGGCGAAGGAGCCGTTTGATGCCCAGGAGGGAGTGCAGGTCCCGGTGGCTCCCGGGGGACGGAGCGGTGGCTGTCAGCCCGAGACTCCAACTCCCGGCAGGCCGTGCTGCCGGCGCGGCGTGTGACGCAACGGCTATCGCGGCACATGAGTGGCTGTCAGCCCGAGACTCCAACTCCCGGCAGGCCCTGCTGCTGGCGCGGCGTGTGACGCAACGGGCGACGCGGCCCGGCATTTTTCTCTAAATCGGCAGTAAATACAGCTGAGTAAAATTAGCTTGGTTTTCTTCCTTCTTTTGTAACTGAACTGTTTTTATTAAAAATCCTATTTGAATATGTAGAAAAAGTGGGGATGTCCTGTAATATATCGTAGCTTTTCTTGTTTACAGGGTACTGAGAAAATACGTCTCCCTTAGAGTCCCGCGGAAAGGTTCTCAGTGCGCTCTCTATCAAGGTATGTATTTACAAATAAGTGATCCCTTTAGATATTTGCCTGTGTACCTTTTCCTGTAATTCAGAGCTTGCGTTCTGTGGGTTTTATGATAAACCTGTAAAACATGTAAAAATGGTTTTGCAAGTCTTAAACCTTGAAGGCAGCAATAAGTGGATTTAGAGCCTGTTGTTGACCAGACAAAGGGGAAAAGTGTGACTTTGATGCTGAACTTGTCATTTTTCATTTGACTTGTCTTGAATGATTTAGGAATAGAGAGAACTAGAAAAAGAGAGAAATAGAATTGGTTCTTGAGCACTCCTCAACTGCTCACCATGATCCAGTGTAGAGCCAAAGGGAAGGGTGATGGAACAGAGCTCTGAGCTTTGGAAGGAAATAAATTTAAACCTGACCTCCTCACAGAGTCTCACTAACTTCTTTTGTTTTAAAATACAAAATACGATTAGGAAGTGTTGGAAGTTAGTGTTTTGGGAAAGAAACGGCAGTTCCACAGAACATTCCATTTCACAGAGGCTCTGGGAACGATTCATGTTGTAAGTGCTGTCACTGCAATCAGTTAGTGGTTCAGCCTTGAAACGTGCACTTGGCCTTCTATAAAGCACTGTTTTGTTTGCCTTTCAGTGCTATGAGTCTTGATAAATTGGAGAAGAGCCCAAGAGAAATTTTTCATCCCTTGATATAAAAGGTAGGAAGTGACTTTTTTTGGTTTGGTTCTTTTTCTTTATTATTTTCTGGAAATAAAAGTAATTAAGTATAGGTACTACTGGTTTGTTTCTTCCAGTAGCAGGTGATAACAATAGCAGTAGTACTAGTAAAAATAATAATAGAAATAATAATAATAGTAATGTAATACTACGTAAACTGTCTTTATCCATTGAACTGGCCATTTCAAATCAAAACTTCTAAACACAAATCAAACCATCATCCTTGTAGAATCTTTCACAGCAGCGGGCTAAAGATCCTGGTTTTGTTGACAGGATTTATTGGTTCTGGAAGAACAAGAGGGAAGTACAAGCCTAACTACTTCTAGCTCACAGGCCCGTCCGGTGAACCCAGGTTTGTGTTTTGGTGGGCTTGTGATGACTTTGAAATCAATTGCTCATTCCAGTAAAAAAAATTCATGTTTTTTTGAACGTGACAGCAGAAATAACTTTAGGCACCAACTGAATAATAATAGATCACCAGTTTAAGTTAAAAATTCATGCTATACTATCAAAATTTAAAGGTAAATTATTATGTATTAGGTGATGGTATAAAGTGTATGTTCTAATGTGTAATGCAAAGATACATACGTACCTGAAAGTCCTTAGCGGAAACAAATTTTTATGTCTGCTGTTTGATTTTTTACCATACGATATTTGGCTTTATTTCCCAGGGATCGGTGAATTTTAACTTTGGAGTCCCCTATGCTAAGGATGCTCAGCTTACAGGTGATGAAATGTTCAGTAATGGTGAGTTTTTCACCTTCTCTTTAATTGCTATGCTGATCTGAATAAGAAAAAAAAAACAAAAGCAAGAGAAAAAAAAGGATGGTTTATTATTTTTTACGCTGTTATGTTTGTTTCCTCAGTATTTGCTGCAGCTCTGCTTACCCAAGCTTTGGGTTCCTTCTGTCCCACTGGGAGTTGCCCAGTTTGGTTGCATCTGGTGAAATTCACCCTGAGACCTTACAGAACTAGCTCCAACTACGTGAGAGCCATTTGCAGTTCTCTCCAGACACCTGGAGAATGGGCGACGTTTCTGAGGATCCGGCGAGCGTGCTTCTGTCAAAACTCAGTCTGTGAAATTCCTGGGGAAAACCCTTCTGTGTCCTGAAGGGTTCAAACTCTGGTGAGGATCCAGTTATCAGGGGCTCACCTGGATGGTTCCAGCTCCCAAAGGTAACACTTGTACTCTTGCCCTGTAGTTTACATCTATTGTATTTTTGTTATTTTGCAACATTTTTTGTCTTTGCAAAATATTGTGCATTTCACTCTTTGGAACCTCTCAGATGGTTCTTTGGTGCAGCACCACCCCATGGGACACTTGGCTGCTGTCCTGAAGGGTTTGGTCGCTAGAATTGTGAATCCTGGAGAGTTTGTGAGTCTTCTGTCCCCAGGGAGGTGTCGTGCTTTGTTTACTTTTGTTCTGTTGGTTAGGCGCTGCTTCTCGTTGCAAGTATGAATTTCAAACTGCCCTGTTCTTATTTTAACTGTTTTCCTGGTTCTCTCTGTCCGGCAGGGAAAGACTCTCGTATCCTTGTCGTCGGGCTCGGTGCTGTCCAAGAAGATACGGGGACTAAAAAAATCATAAGAAGCAAAATATGACTGCAGGGAAAAGAAGCTGGAGAGAACAGAAGGTGATGTTGTTATCCTTACCCTGTATTAGAAACATCCGCTGTGCTTTGATGCTGGCAGCTGCCAGGGGCTTGTTAGCTCTTTGTAGGCAGGTGTAGGTGTTCACTTGTAGGTTTTATCTCTGGACAAGTCAATTCAAACTTTGCTAAGCTTATATTTGCAGATTGCTCTCTAGCACAGTCCAGCATGACATTTTTGAATGTTGTAAAAATACCATGTTACTTGGAAATTGCTAATGAAGAGAAGCTTTAGGGGAAAATAAGATTTCAGGGTTGGAAGATGTGAGAAGAATTTTGTGGGGACGTTAGACTGAAGTAAAGCACACTTGAAGCTGGACTGGCACGCTGGCAGGTCCCCTATTAAACAGTAGTGCTGAGATTAGCCTGGGGGTTGCCCATTGTTTCTGTAGAAATCAATGTTTCCTGGTCTTGAGAGGGAAGCTGCTTTGAAAAGCTGGAAGGTGCAGCATGCTGACAATCCCCGTGCTTTGGATTAAAAGTAGATTTCAGAAGGGTCCTAAGCTTTTGTCTTTTCCTAGAAGTCGATGTAATCCTATCGAGGAGTGTTTAGTTCTGTGTTGCCATGTCATCCATCAGAGCCCTGTTGTACTAATCTTCATACAAGTACAAAACAAAAAATCAGACCCTGTCCCAAGCACTTAGAGACCAGAACACGATTTCCTCGGGCTGCCATTTGCGTGCCATCGGTACTCACCACGAATTGAGCCCTCTGGCTCTGACAGAGCCCCTGGATGCTGACGGAAGGGGGCTGGTCACAGACCCTGGAGGTGCCTGTCCCCCAGGGAGGGAGAGGACGAGGCAGTGTGGCCTGCAGGGAGGGTGTCGTCCCCAGAGAGCAGCCGGCGACTCCATGCCTGCCCGGGGCTGCGGGTGCCCCCTCGGGGTGGACGCCTGCCCTCAGGTTTCCCTCTGGGCACCCGGGGAGGGAACCAGGTCCATCCGTGTGGCAGCTGCAGGGCCTGCAGGCTCTGGGCCCTGGAGCCGAGTGAGCCTGAGCTGCTGCATGCTTGCTGTGAGCTTTGGGGTGAGCGTGCATCACTGCAGGCCTGGGATGGATTGAAATGCGCTGAGGAAAGCGGAGGGAGGGAGGGAAATGCTCTGTTAACATGTGCCAATTCTTCTGTCAGACTCATCACGGCGGGACAGCGTGAGGACTGAAAGTGTAAGAAGATGTGGAGGGAAACAGAGAATCTGACAGGAGCATCGGAGGGACGAGTGCAGGAATTTTGCTTTTTGCTTGGATGTAAACTCAGGAGTTGAGAGGAATTTGGGAGTGAGAAGGGACATCTCAGAAGGAGAAGAAGAAAAAGAGGTTGTTGTTGTTGTTACAGTCCTGGCAAAATCTTTTGTTCTAGCTAATAAAAGAAGTTAGTTTAAAAAACAAAAAGGAAAAAATGTAGTGTTTTTTTTTTCCTTCACTATGATATTCATTGGTGGTATATGGTGTGTTGTTTCATTTCTTGGTATTATTAACTCTGTGTAAATTGTTTTTTGAGTGAAGCTGACTTTCTGGATGGGTTGGTTTGTATTTGAGGCAGGATTAATTTCAGTAGGGTTCTTTCATAGATTTCTGATGGGTATTACTGGGATTTTGGTTTTGTTTACTGTATGTATGAACCTAGAGCTTTGGTAGGGCCAGCTGGGCTGCTGGAGTTTTGGGTGTGTATTTATTAGATGGCTTTTGTTAGATGCAGTTTTTAATTTTTGAAATGTTTTTCAATGTAGTGGTTTTAAGGTGGTTTTTAAGAATTCATTGTATTGTTTTCTGTTGTTTGTAGTTGGTGTATGATAAGGGATGTGGTGTGACTTTTTGAACATTATGGTTTTGGTGTTCCTAAGTTCTGATTTCTTTGTGGTTCAATATTTTTTTTTATTTTTATTTTTTGGGACAGGGGCATTTATATGGTGGGTTTTTATAGGCAATATGTTTTTTAATTTAGGTAGTGATATTTTTTAATATTTTAATAGTTTAGGTTTTTTATTTTCATGGTTTTAATTATTTTTTTTAATTTTTTGAAATAACTTTTATAGATTACATGTTATTATTTGTGCATTAACATAAAGGTAGAGCTTTGGGGACTTTTTTTAGTAATGTTTAGGGTCAGTTGTGCAGTTTTGAGTCTAGTGCGTTGGTTTGATTTAATTTTTAATGGGTGTTTGTTTTTATTAGCAGTTGTGTCATTTTCAAGGTGTGTTTGAGTTTTTTGGGGTTTTTGAGATACTGGTTTAGGAGGAAGTTTATGATGAGCATGTGCGGAGGTTTTGGGCTACTTTATAGTGGGATTTAAAATTTATTTACAGTTAGGTTTATTTGAGTTTTTATTAGGGTTCAGTGACGTTGTGGGATATTTGTTCCGTTAGTAACAGAAACAGGTTTTGTTTTGCTGTGCTGCGATGGGATGGGCGTGTGCTGCGTGCCGGTGCTGACAAAGGTACAGTATTGTTGTGGCTCTGGTGCGTCGGGTTAATGAACTGACATGGTTTAATGTAGAGATGAAAATAGAAATAAATATACATTTAAAAATAAATATAACATTAGAGTGGTAAACATAAATATAGATAACAGATACATACATAAAACTATAATACATGGTATATAATTGTAACATATTATCATATATGTAAATGATAGTCTATTTTATATATATATATATATATATACAAAGATATATAAATATAGATTGTAAATATAAAAATATTTAAATAGAGTTAAAGTAAATTGGGTGGTTTTATTAGGTTATAGGCTGGGGTTTTTAAATGATAGCAATAAAATATAAATTCAGATATACAAATATATATAGAAATACAAATATCTATACATATTTAATTTAAAGAAATATAAGTAAGAAAATATATATAATACAGAAAATATATATCTATGATTATATTAGAAGGTATTCTCTCTAATATATATAATATCTATTAATAAAAGTAAATAAAAATATTCATATCAATATCATTATAATTTTGAAAAATAAATTTACTTCCTAAATTTTAAATCTGGTTCAAATAAAGGGGTGTCCTTGGTTTTTATTTGGTTAGAGGCAGGAGTTTTATTTTAAATAATATAAGCAATATAGAAATGTGGATCTTAAGATAGAAATATATAATAAATATATAAAGAGAAATTGCTAAACTATGAATAGAAATTTAAATATAAATATATGTAAGTAATATGAAGAGTTGTAGCATAGAATATAAATAACATTATATGGCATTATAAATTATAAATGGGAATATAAATATAAAAATATGGAAATATAGTTTAAGAGAAAGGGAATGTTTTGACTTCTATTTAAGTAGAGGCAGGGTTTTTATTTTGAATATTGCAAGTGTTCCAGAAGTAAAAATCTTGACGCAGAAATATTTAATCAATATAAAAAATATGAATATAAATATATAAAAAATATAAATACCTACTCACACCGCAGGTAATATAGAATATAAATTTATTTATAAATTGACATTGGTAAAGATAAGTGTATAAGTAAGCAATATACATTAATATACATTATAAATACAAATATGAATATAAAAATTGAACATGAGGATAAAATCTATTTAAATATTGTTTAAAACAAAGGGTTGGGTTTTTTTTATTCTTGTGTTAGAGGCAGGGTTTTTATTTTAAATGATATGAATGTAGATATTATTGTTATATATTTCTAAATATTGAGATATACAATTAAGATATAAATATATATATAAACACAAAATATAAATAAATACAAATAATAGGAAGAGATGTAATGAAGAATACAAATAACAGTATACATAAGTATACATTTTAAATGTAAATGTGAATATGAACCTGAAAAATAGAATTTAAAAGATATTTAAGTACAGTTTTGAAGAAAGGGGTTCTTTTTGGCTTTAATGTGGATGGAGGCAAAGGTTTTATTTTAAATAATCCAAGTGTTACCGAAGTAAAAATCGTAACAGAAATGTATACTTACTATGTGAAAATATTTATAAAAATATACAAATAAATTTAAGTTTTAGGGATATATGCAATATGGAATAGAAATGTATTTATAAAAAGAAATGTATAAATGGACAGTGTACATCAATATACGTTGTAAATAGAAATGTGAATATTAATATGAAAAAATATTTTTAAAAATATTTAAATATTTTTTTTAATAATTTTTTTGTGTTGTGTTTTGTTTTGTTTTGTCTTTTATCCTATTAGATTAGAGGCAGACGGTTTTTTTCCCTCTTCCCGGTTGTTTTGGGGCATTTATTTCAGAGCAGTTTTCGGCGGGGGTCGCCCCTGTTCTTTTTTGCCGCCTTCGCTGCCGCAGCCCCGAGGCGCGCTGCGCCCCCGGCTGGGGCGGGCGGCAGTGCTGCCGCCTTGTGGGCAGAGCGCGGTACTGCAGCCGTGCAGCTAGAGGCGGCCAGCTTGGGAGTGGCGCGTGGGCGATGTCGCGGAGTTTTGTTTGACCTTCTCAGCATGGCGGCGAAAAGGGCGGGGAAGTGGAGGACCGTGTGGGTGTTTAACTGCACTGCCTGCACGGAATACCGACGTCATGGCGGCCCCGACGGATTTTTCTGTGGCGTTTCATGTGTACCCGAGACATGCTGTGGGCTCAGGGGCTCCGCGGGCGGGCGTATTTTGGCGGGTTTGTGAGAGGCATCTGGGTAAACGCCTCGCTGTGCCGGGGTCCTCTCACGTCCGCTTTCCCGCCCTGAGGGAGCCGAGCCGGGCCGAATAGTTCCGAAGAGCCGAAGAGTCGAGTGTGGCCGGAAAGAGCCGAGTTTCCCCGAAGAGCCGAGTGTGGCCGGAAAGAGCCGAGTTTCCCCGAAGAGCCGAGTGTGCCTGGAAAAAGCCGAGTTTACACCAAGAGCCGATCATAGCCGACTGGAACCGATAGCCGTGTGTAGCCGACTTGAGCCGCATTTACACAATGTGCCGAATATGACCAAGTTTAGCCAACCGTGCCAAGTTCGGCCGAAGAGCCGAACTTAAACGAGTTTAGACCAAGAGCCGAACCAAGCCGAATTCAGCCGAGTTTCATTAAACAGAACCGAACGACGCCGCAGCGCTGTGCCTGCAGTGCACTGGTGCAGACGGCAGGGAGCGCTGTATAAAGTATAAAATATCAACTATCTATAAGAAGAAATAAAAGCTCTATATCACGTGCAGCAGTAGAAAATTTCAGGCTCCCAGGGAATAAACAGTTTTCTTTAAATCATTTTTGTTTTGGAGTTTTTTTAATCCCAGGTAGCCTGAAAGTTACTATTGCTGCTTTTTTCTTCTAAAGCTAGAAAGGAAAACTAAGATTAGAAATACAGGGAAAGAAAGAAAGAAGGGAGGAAGGAAAGGAGAAAGGAAGGGAGGAAGGGAAGGAAAGGAAGGAAGGAAGGGAGGGAAGGAAGGGAAGGAAGGGAAGGAAGGGAAGGAAGGAAGAAAGAAAGAAAGAAAGAAAGAAAGAAAGAAAGAAAGACAGACAAAGAAAGAAAGAAAGAAAACAAACCAGGAGGGCAAGGAGAAACCTAGGGGGAAAAAAAAGAAAAGAAAAAAAACCCAACAAAAAACAAACCCACAGAAAAAAACCTCGAGATGGGCAGGAAAACCACACCCCTTCCGCAAAAAAAACCCCAAGATGGGCAAGAAAAAGCCCAGAATATAACCTCAAGATGGGCAAGAAAAATCCCTGAAAACAGACCAGGGAAAAAACCCAAGATGGGCAAGAAAAAAAAATCAGAACAAAAAACCAAGATGGCAAAGAAAAACCCAGAAGGAAAAGAAAAAAAAAAAAAAAAAAACAGAAAAAAAAAACCCAAGGGGTGCAAGGAAAAACCCGAAAAAACACCAAAATGGGCAAGAAGAAACAAAGAAAAAACCCAAGAAATGCCAGAAAAAAATCAAGGAAAAAGGGAGTAAAGGCCCCAAGAAACAAGGCAAGAAAGAGAGGCAATAAAGGCCACAAAAACTCAAGACAAAAAAAACCAAAAACAAGGCATGCCAGAAAAAGGTACGAAAATGGTTCTGCCAGGTGCGATCAAGGTGAGCGGGTTCAGTTTCAGGTCCAGGAGACGAACAAGTGTCAGATTAGCTTGGGGCACTGCTGTGCAATGCAGCTGTGACAGGATTTATGTTTAAATATAGTTTAAATAAATTGGGGATTGTTTGGCTTTTATTGGGGTATGGGCTGGAGATTTCATAAAAAATATAAAACTAGAAATGCAAATATATCATATATATGTCGATATCAATAAATATTTAATACATAAAAATATAAGTAAAAGAAATATATTGTGTCAAAAGAACGTATCTATTATTATATAAAAAGGTATTCTCTCCAATATATATAATATCTATAAATATAACAAATGGAAATTACAAATATAGATGTGAATAGAATTATGACAAACAAAATTATTTTTAAACTTTTAAATGTGTTTTAAAGAAAGGGGTGTCTTTGCTTTTTATTTCGTTAGAGGCAGGGGTTTTATTTTAAATAATATAAGTACTATACAAATGTAAATCGACATACGGAAATATATAATAAATATATAGAGATATAAAGATATAATACCAAACTATGAAGAGAAATAGAAATAGAAATCTATGTAAAGTAACATGAAGAGAGGTATATATAATATAATTTTTATTATACAGTAATATAAATTCTAAATATACATGCGACTATAAATATGAAAAATATATGATGGGGGCTCGGAGCACCCCAGGTGTGAGTGTGAGGATGATGAGGGCTCGGAGCAGCCCAGGTGTGAGCTGTGACGATGATGAGGGCTCGGAGCAGCCCAGGTGTGAGCTGTGACGATGATGGGGGCTCGGAGCAGCCCAGGTGTGAGTGTGAGGATGATGGGGTCTTGGAGCAGCCCAGGTGTGAGTGTGAGGATGATGAGGGGCCGGCTCCTGCCAGGGCGAGGCTGTTTTAGGTGGAGGCTTTGCCTCAGCTCCCTTTTGCACGGAGCTGCTGAGTGGAGGGGTTTATGGGCCGCTCCCGGCGCTGTCTCATGGAAGGACTGCGGGAGCTTCCCACAGGGTCGGGGGCACCACCTGGATCCGCGCTTGGGTACGTGGAGCATCGCTTAAAGGAGGCGCCGAGGGACGAATCTTTGTGCCGGGGAGCAGCAGCCCAACAGGTGAGCCCGTGTGGGTTCGGAGCGGGGACTTTTCTCCTTCCCCTTTCCAATTTCATCTTGCCAGTCCCTCCCCGGATCCCCAGGAACAAAAGTGGAGCTTATGAGGACAAAAGGGATTAAGGAGAAGGAAGCAGCTCCTCTTCTCTTATTGTCTGTGTTTGAACTGAGGGGATCCCTCTTGACTTGTGGTTTTAAGGGTGTTGATTGCAGGAAAAGCTGCCTTTTCCAGGCTGTTCGGGGTATCCCGGGGGTGACAGGGAATCCCTGCGTTCTATTCTAAGGGGAATGGGAAAAGTATTCTTGTGGTATTATGGGTTTGATTTGAAGGCAGCCACCCCATTTTCAACACCCTCGGGTTTAAATGGAGGGGGCAGCCCTGGTGTCCCTCCTTTTCAAGGGTTTGAATGGAGGTCGAAATTGTCCTTTCCCATCAGTCGAAGGCTTTCATTTGGGGAGCGCCCCTTCTTTTCTGCTCTCTACGGTTTTTTTTAAGAATTGTTTTTGCTTGTTCTTTGTTGTGCTTCTGTGCTTAGAAAACCTCCCTTTAAAATCAGTTCAGTTCATCAGTTGAACCTTTGTTTGCAGACCCTCACTGAGCAGAATTCATTGCAGACTCAGTGCACGCTGTGCCGGCCTCCCGGGAGTGTGAGGAGCTCATGTGTGCTACTTTTTGCTTTAGGACGCTCTGAGGTATTTATTCCTTTTGGGATACATGATGAGAATTCCCAAGAGAGGTAGTTATAAGGTATGACATCGGGAAAAAGCCTGTGTATTTGGAATGTTGTTGCTGTCAAAAGTTAATTTTTTCTTAGCCAGTAGTTAGCTTTTTGCTTTATTTTTGTGGTATCAGTATTTTGTTGTTTAAAAAATTGCTTCAAAATAAGTTCAGTGGCTGGCCATCAGTACCTTGTTCAGATTTGCCTATTTGCTTGTAGCTGAAATGTTCACATCTTGTTTATCATTCTATTTAAGAAACTGCTGCCCAGCCAACTAATAACTGAATATCTATCTGTCTGGGACACGGGGAGAGGATTTAGGTAATGTCTTTGTTTCCAGAAAGAAGTTCCAGTGTAGTTTCTAAATAGAGGAGAAGGGGGTGAAGACTCGGGGCTCTGATGCCGTTGGGGCGCCCCAAGGTCCCCAGGAGAAGGAGCCCCACTGGGGTGCAGGAGCAGGTGTGTTCTCATCTAATATTGAACAAATTTTAAATATAAATATGACAATTATTAGCAGGAAAATATTTTAAAAATACTTAAATAAAGCGGGTTTTCTTTATTGGTCCATAGGCAGGGTTTTGATTGTAAGAATTATAAATACAAATAAAGGTAGAAATCTAAGTTTAGAAATATATAATAAATACATACAGATAAATATAAAAATTAAAAATATAAGAAAAAATTAATTGTAGCAGTAGATATTATACATAATTTAAATAATAATTTAAATCTATTTTAAAATTTTATATATATAATATATATCATTATTAATGTAATACATCCAAAGAAACGATAAATTAAAATATGAATGTATAATTATACAAAGTATAAATAAAAAATATTTCAATATCCTTTAAAAGAAGGGGTTTTTTTATTTATTTGGTTAGGGACGGGGTTTTTATTTGGAATAATGGAAGTATTATAGAAGTACAAAACTAAAGATAGAAATATACAGTCAATATAGAAAGATATTTGTAAAAACACGAGCGAACGACGCCGCCTTCGGCCGAATGGAACGAGCTCAGCCGAACCAAGGCGAGACCGGCCGAACCTGACGGCCTCGAGCGAACCGAGGCCAGGCTTGCGAGGCTGCCTGAACGGAGCCGAGCTCAGCCGAACCGAGCCCGCTGCTCTCGTGCGCGCTAATTAGCGCGAGTGCGGTCACAGCCTAATAAGCTCCTGTGCCACGCCGCGCTCCCGATCGTGTCCGTGCGATGGCCGGGCCGCCCGCGGGACGCGGCAGCAGGAGAGCCCCGAACCGGGCGAGTTTAACGTGAGGCGCCGCCGCTTGCCCGCCCTCAGGGAGCCGAGCGGAGTCGTGTCGAGCGCACTGAGCGGCTCCGAGTTCGGCCGAAGCGAGGCGAGCCGAGCCGCGCCGAACGTACAGAGCGGCTCCGAGTTCGGCCGAAGCGAGGCGAGCCGAGCCGCGCCGAACGTACAGAGCGGCTCCGAGTTCGGCCGAAGCGAGGCGAGCCGCGCCGCGCGCACTGAGCGGCTCCGAGTTCGGCCGAAGCGAGGCGAGGCGAGCCGCGCCGAGCGCACAGAGCGGCTCCGAGTTCGGCCGAAGCGAGGCGAGCCGCGCCGCGCGCACTGAGCGGCTCCGAGTTCGGCCGAAGCGAGGGGAGCCGAGCCGCGCCGATTGTACAGAGCGGCTCCGAGTTCGGCCGAAGCGAGGCGAGCCGCGCCGAGCGCACAGAGCGGCTCCGAGTTGGGCCGAACTGAGCCGAGGCGCCCCGAGCGCAGAGAGCGGCTCCGAGTTCGGCCGAAGCGAGGCGAGCCGAGCCGCGCCGAACGTACAGAGCGGCTCCGAGTTCGGCCGAAGCGAGGCGAGCCGCGCCGCGCGCACTGAGCGGCTCCGAGTTCGGCCGAAGCGAGGCGAGGCGAGCCGCGCCGCGCGCACTGAGCGGCTCCGAGTTCGGCCGAAGCGAGGGGAGCCGAGCCGCGCCGATTGTACAGAGCGGCTCCGAGTTCGGCCGAAGCGAGGCGAGCCGCGCCGAGCGCACAGAGCGGCTCCGAGTTGGGCCGAAGTGAGCCGAGGCGCCCCGAGCGCAGAGAGCGGCTCCGAGTTCGGCCGAAGCGAGGCGAGCCGAGCCGCGCCGAACGTACAGAGCGGCTCCGAGTTCTGCCGAAGCGAGGCGAGCCGCGCCGCGCGCACTGAGCGGCTCCGAGTTCGGCCGAAGCGAGGCGAGGCGAGCCGCGCCGAACGTACAGAGCGGCTCCGAGTTCGGCCGAAGCGAGGCGAGCCGCGCCGCGCGCACTGAGCGGCTCCGAGTTCGGCCGAAGCGAGGCGAGACGAGCCGCGCCGCGCGCACTGAGCGGCTCCGAGTTCGGCCGAAGCGAGGGGAGCCGAGCCGCGCCGATTGTACAGAGCGGCTCCGAGTTCGGCCGAAGCGAGGCGAGCCGCGCCGAGCGCACAGAGCGGCTCCGAGTTGGGCCGAAGTGAGCCGAGGCGCGCCGATTGTACAGAGCGGCTCCGAGTTCGGCCGAAGCGAGGCGAGCCGAGCCGCGCCGAACGTACAGAGCGGCTCCGAGTTCTGCCGAAGCGAGGCGAGCCGCGCCGCGCGCACTGAGCGGCTCCGAGTTCGGCCGAAGCGAGGCGAGCCGAGCCGCGCCGATTGTACAGAGCGGCTCCGAGTTCGGCCGAAGCGAGGCGAGCCGCGCCGAGCGCACAGAGCGGCTCCGAGTTGGGCCGAAGTGAGGCGAGCCGCGCCGAGCGCACTGATCGGCTCCGAGTTGGGCCGAAGCGAGCCGAGGCGCGCCGAGCGCACTGATCGGCTCCGAGTTGGGCCGAAGCGAGCCGAGGCGCGCCGAGCGCAGATAGCGGCTCCGAGTTCGGCCGAAGCGAGCCGAGGCGCGCCGATTGTACAGAGCGGCTCCGAGTTCGGCCGAAGCGAGCCGAGGCGCGCCGAGCGCACAGAGCGGCTCCGAGTTCGGCCGAAGCGAGCCGAGGCGCGCCGAGCGCACAGAGCGGCTCCGAGTTCGGCCGAAGCGAGCCGAGGCGCGCCGAGCGCACAGAGCGGCTCCGAGTTCGGCCGAAGCGAGCCGAGGCGCGCCGAGCGCACTGATCGGCTCCGAGTTGGGCCGAAGCGAGCCGAGGCGCGCCGAGCGCAGAGAGCGGCTCCGAGTTCGGCCGAAGCGAGGCGAGCCGTGCCGAGCGCACAGAGCGGCTCCGAGTTGGGCCGAAGCGAGCCGAGCCGTGCCGAAGGGTAGAGTCCAGCCGAATGCAGATGACAGTGGCCGAGTTTAGCTGATTACAGCCGAATTTAGCCGAGCAGCTGTGAGCCTTGAGGTGAGCGTGCATCATTGCCGGCTTGGGATTGAGTGAAATGCACTAAGGAAACCAGCTCTGGGGAGGGAGGCAGGGAAATCCTCTCCTAACGTTTACCAATTCGTCCGTCAAACTCATCACGGCAGGACAGCGTGAAGACTGAAAGTGTAAGAAGATGTGGAGAGAAACAGAGAATCTGACAGGAGCATCGAATGCACAAGTGCACCAATTTTGCTTTTTGCTTGGATGTAAATTCAGAAGTTGTAAGGAATTTGGGAATGAGAAGGGACATTTTAGAAGAAGAAGAAGGAGAAGAAGTTGTTACAGTCCTGGGAAAAGCTTTTGTTCTAGATAATAAAAGAAGTTAGTTTAAATAAAAAAAAAAAAAAAAAAAAAAAAGTGGTTTCTTTTTTCTTCACTATTATATTCATTGGTGGTATATCGTGTGTTGTTTTATTTCTTGGTGTTATTAACTCTGTGTAAATTGTTTTTTGAGTGAAGCTAACTTTGGATGGGTTGTTTTGTATTTGAGGTAGGATCAATTTCAATAGGTTTCTTTCACAGACTTCTGATCGGTATTACTGGGATTTTGGTTTTGTTTACTGTATGCATAAACATAGAGATTTGGTAGGGCCAGTTGGGCTGCTGGAGTTTTGGGTGTGAATTTATTAGATGGCTTTTGTTAAACACAGAATAATTATATAAGGTAACAGCAAATTACCCAATTACCCAATTTATCCAGCTATGTAACCTTACCACAAAGTTTTATATCTTGCCAGTTTTCTGTTCTTCTGCTCCAAGTAGTTGTTGTAAAAAAGAAAGCACTGTTACTTTTCTGAAGAGTTTTCTTCTATAACAAGCCCTTTACTGCCCTTGAATGTGAGTCAGAGCTAAACAGCTGCAGCTGCTCTGAGGGCTTGGTGGGATTCGCCCCCTCCCTTTTCCTGGGTGCCATGGGAACGAGAGGCGGGGCACAATCAGGGGTATATTAACCCCAGCCGTGGCTGAGGGGCTTCATTCCCTCTCGGGGATGTGCTGGGGTAAGAGCTCTCCTCCCATTTCAGCGAAGAGGCTTTTTCAGCTCGTCTCAGCTTCTTTTCAGCAGGTGTTTCTGGGCATCTAAAGCACAGAGGCTTGGAAGATTCTGTGAAGAAACCAGCATAGAACACAGGGGATATTTAGGTTTGTGATTCTGGGTTTTGTGTTTAGGGGTGGTAAAGTGCCTTTGTAATTTTTGGTTTTGCTCTGTTTTTTTTTTTGTTGTTGGATTTTTTTTTGGTGGAAATTTTGGTTTCTTAGGTTTTCTTTTTGGGGTTTTTGGTTGGTTTTCGTTGCTTTCTTTGATTTTTTGGTGGTTTCTGTATTTTTTTTGGGGGGGGGGGATTTAGGTGTTTTGGGTTTTTTTATTTTTGTTTTCTGGTTTAGTTTTTTTTTGTTGTTGTTGTTGTTATTGTTTTTTTTTTTTGTTTTTTTTTTTCCTTTAATGGAGGAGTGAGACTCCCTGAAATTCCAAGCTGTGTGAAGCACAACAGATTCTCAGCAGATTCATCATGTCTTCAGAGGGATCTGCCCAGTGTCAAGGATGATGTTTGAGACTCAGGCTTCTGATGAGCTGAGGATTGTGACTGGGAGAGGGAGGGTGAGCAGGTATCCAGTTAGGAGTTCTTGGGAGGGGGTTTGCAGGCAGCAGGGTGAGAAAGGGTGTTTATTTGTTTATTTGAGGCCCCCCCCCCCCCCCCCCCCCCCAAGGCTGTTCAGAAGCCTAGCAGAGGCATTGCCATGTCTTACAGCACACAAGGTCATCCACTGCACTCACAGCAATGCCATTTAACTTTACCTTTCTCTTACCCAGGTACCACCCCTAATGAAGGCCACAGCCTTGGAATCAGGATGAAGCTGGAGCCTGAGGGAGCCAGGCACGCTCAGGAAAGGGCAAGTAGCTGCCTTGCAGGGATTTGGCCCACATAACTCTGGACTCACACTTTGGTTTTGGTTTTCTTTATTGT
The DNA here is from genome assembly GCF_035770615.1 of Melospiza melodia melodia. Lineage (NCBI taxonomy): Eukaryota > Metazoa > Chordata > Aves > Passeriformes > Passerellidae > Melospiza > Melospiza melodia. The sequence goes on from NC_086206.1 coordinate 23,067,508, forward strand.
AGCTGACTGAGAGGCTCATAGGCGCTAACGAGGCCCTCCGAGGCAGACTCATTTCAGGTGCAGCGTGGATTCCCATCACCCATCATCCAAAAGATAAGTTTGGGGCCACGGCCTGGAGATGGTGGAGTAGCAGGTTGGGAATCCCTGGGACAGATTTAAAAATGAGCAGAGGAGAAAGCAATTTTCTCCAAGGGCCTATTAGGACAGCTAAAGGGCGAGGCTCTACTTTTGATGGCAGCTTTCAGGCGGGCAGTGCAGAACAGCTCTGGTCTGTCTGGTGTTGTCTCGTGTGCCCTGTTCCCTGGTGTGTCTTTGGGGTCCCTTTTCCCTTCTCCCCTCGAGGCCCTCACCACAAGCATGATGTGTCGTGTTTGGTGTCCCCCTGTTTGTCACGTTCTGTTTCACGGGTGTGTGCACACGTTTGTGCCGGAGCTGTTCTGCCCTGCCCATGGCCTGCTGCAGTAGGACAAACCATAGGGAGTGGGAATTTGTAATGTGGGGTGTACTTGGGCTCTGGATGCTATTCCTAGGTTGGCATAAGGTGTTTGCAGCTTGTGAGTTACCCTGGTGGTGTTTGACATATGTTGTAACTTTCTTTCAGGTGCAGATGCATTCCACGTGTGGCAGAGGGTCAGGGTTAGGAGGTGCCGGGCCTTCTTAGGAGCGTGGTGAGTAGCAGAGTGGTGGGGTTTTGGCTGATGCGGTGCCAAGGTCAGGCCCTGATGTTTGGTTCTCTTTAATCTAGCTTTCTGAGAGACCCCAGCCCGGTGCCAGCAGGACCTTCCCAGCTGACGAGGTGGCCTTTCTTTGCACCTGACAGGGACCAGCATCCCCAGATGTCTGAGAGATAAGTAGAGGGCTGTGACCCACAGAGGGGATGAAGGCATGGTGCTGGTTTGGGAATGACTGGGAGGGGTTTTTGAGTCCAATTTGGAGGTGGGGGGTGTTCATGAAGTGGCCCCTTAGGCCCCATAAAAGCCACGTCTCACTTTTGATCCCAGTGCTGAGGTGTGCAGGGCAGAGCAGTCCCGGTGTGTCTCGTGTCCTTTGTCTGTTGTGCATTATGTGTTGTTTGTGTATCCCATGTCTTTTACCTTAGGGGGGCCTTTCAGAAACCCTGGCATCATTGTTAGCATCTGTGATCTCTGCATTCCGTGGCCTGGCACCCGGACCACAGAACTTTTGACTGGGGAGCTCAGACAGGCATCAGACTCTCTTCTGTCTTTGGAAGCATCCAGTCAGGTGTCTTGTCAGGTCTTGTTCTGAGCTGTACGGACAGCTATGCCCCGCCTGGATCCATTATGGTGGATTAGGACTTGTAAAAAATGTGAGGGCAGGCAGAGGATTCTGACCATAGGATTCCTAGGCATCGATCTTTGCTGTTCTTGGAATAAATCCTTCAGTTCGCATCTTCTTCCTCCAGGGTTCTCTGAGCCTCATCAGCTCACCATCGGTCTCAGCTCGGTCATCTCCTTTTGCATTCTCTCAGTCCTTGCAGCCATTTTCCTTGCCAAGAGATTTCTGTTCCTGTTGTGTCCCCGTTGCCTGTCCTGTGTTGTCTGTCCTGTGTCACGGGTGTCAGCACACATTTTTGCCGGGGCTGCTCTGCCCTGCCGCACAGCCTGGTGCAATAGGAGAAGTCTCGGAGACTTGGAATTTGTAATGTGGGGTGTAGTTGGACTCTAGGTGGGATTTGTAGATGGACACAGGATATCTGGAGCTCCTCAGTTATCCTGCAACAGTTTGATTCTTGTCCTAACTTTTTTTTCAGATTGAGATGGATTAAATCTGTGCCCGAGGGCCCCGTCCCGGGTGATGGGATTGCCCCGAGCAGGTGAGGCCCCGTTTGTCTCTGCAGCAGAAGTGTGTATGGTGACTGTGTTACAGCTCTGTTCTTTATCTTTCTTTTAGGAAGTCAATCTGGATGCCAGCAGTCAAGGTGGGCAGGGGAGAGAAGTGGTTGTTATTGCTCAGCTCTCAAGCACAACCATTTTTCAGGAGATTCATCATGTCACAAGAGGGATTTGCCCAGTGTCAAGGATGATGTTTGAGATTGAGGCTTCAGGTGATTGAGGATTGTGACTGGGAGAGGGAGGATGATCAGGTATCCAGTTAGGAGTTCTTGGGAGGGGGTTTGCAGGCAGCAGGGTGAGAAAGGGTGTTTATTTGAGGCCCCCCCCCCACAAGGCTGTTCAGCAGCCTAGCAGAGGCATTCCCATGTCTTGCAGCACACAAGGTCCTCCACTGCACTCACAGGAATGCCATTTAACTTTGCCTTTCTCTTACCCAGGTGCCACCCCTAATGAAGGCCACAGCCTTGGAATCAGGATGAAGCTGGAGCCTGAGGGAGCCAGGCACGCTCAGGAAAGGGCAAGTAGCTGACTTGCAGGGATTTGGCCCACATAACTCTGGACTCACACAACTCTGGACTCACACTTTGGTTTTGGTTTTCTTTATTGCAGCTGACCGAGAGGCTCACAGGCCATCACAGAGCCTTCCGAGGCAGACTCATTTCAGGTGCAGCGTGGATTCCCATCACCCATCATCCAAAAGATAAGTTTGGGGCCACGGCCTGGAGATGGGAGTGTATCAGGTTGGGAGTTCTTGTGCCAGAATTAAAATTTGGCTGTGGGAAAAGCAATCTTCTCCAAGGGCCTCTTAGGACAGCTAAAGGGCGAGGCTCTACTTTTGATGGCAGCTTTCAGGCGGGCAGTGCAGAACAGCTCTGGTCTGTCTGGTGTTATCTCGTGTGCCGTGTTCCCTAGTGTGTCTTTGGGGTCTCTTTGTCCCTTCTCCCCTCGAGGCCCTCACCACAAGCATGATGTGTCGTGTTTCTTGTCCCCCTGTTTGTCACGTTCTGTGTCACGGGTGTGTGCTCACATTTGTGCCAGAGCTGTTCTGCCCTGCCCATGGCCTGCTGCAGTAGGACAAACCATAGGGAGTGGGAATTTGTGATGTGGGCTGTACTTGGGCTCTAGATTCTATTCCTAGGTTGGCGTAAGGTGTTTGCAGCTTGTGAGTTACCCTGGTGGTGTTTGACATATGTTGTAACTTTCTTTCAGGTGCAGATGCATTCCACGTGTTGCAGAGGGTCAGGGTTAGGAGGTGCCGGGCCTTCTTAGGAGCGCGGTGAGTAGCAGAGTGGTGGGGTTTTGGCCGATGCGGTGCCAAGGTCAGGCCCTGATGTTTGGTTCTCTTTAATCTAGCTGTCTGAGAGACACCAGCCCGGTGCCAGCAGGACCTTCCCAGGTGACGAGGTGGCCTTTCTTTGCACCTGACACAGACTGGCATCCCCAGATGTCTGAGAGATAAGTAGAGGGCTGTGACCCACAGAAGGGATGAAGGCATGGTGCTGGTTTGGGAATTAATGGGAGGGGTTTTTGAGTCCAATTTGGAGGTGGGGGGTGTTCATGAAGTGGCCCCTTAGGCCCCATAAAAGCCAAGTCTCACTTTTGATCCCAGTGCTGAGGTGTGCAGGGCAGAGCAGTCCCGGTGTGTCTCGTGTCCTTTGTCTGTTGTGCATTATGTGTTGTTTGTGTATCCCATGTCTTTTACCTTAGGGGAGCCTGTCAGAAACCTTGGCATCCTTGTTAGCATCTGTGATCACTGCATTCCCAGGCCTGGCACGCAGGCCACAGAACTTTTGACTGGGGAGCTCAGACAGGCATCAGACTCTCTTCTGTCTTTGGAAGCATCCAGTCAGGTGTCTTGTCAGGTCTTGTTCTGAGCTGTACGGACAGCTATGCCCCACCTGGATCCATTATGGTGGATTAGGACTTGTAATATTACGAGGTTAGGTAGAGGGTTTTGACTGTAGGATTCCTAGGCATCCATCTTTGATTTATTCCAATAACTGCATTCAGTTAGCATCTTCTTCCTCCAGGGTTCTCTGAGCCTCATCAGCTCACCATCGGTCTCAGCTCGGTCATCTCCCTTTGCGTTCTCTCAGTCCTTGCAGCCATTTTCCTTGCCAAGAGATTTCTGTTCCTGTTGTGTCCCCGTTGTCTGTCCTGTCTGTCCTGTGTCACGGGTGTCATCACACATTTGGGACGGGGCTGCTCTGCCCTGCCGCACAGCCTGGTGCGAAAGGAGAAGTCCTGGGGACTTGGAATTTGTAATTTGGGGTGTAGTTGGACTCTAGATGGGATTTGTAGATGGACACATCATATCTGGAGCTCTTCAGTTATCCTGCAACAGTGTGACTCTTGTCCTACCTTTTTTTTCAGATTAAGATGGATTAAATCTGTGCCAGAGGGCCCCATCCCGGGTGAGGGGATTGCCCCGAGCAGGTGAGGCCCATTTGTCTCTGCAGCAGAAGTGTGTATGGTGACTGTTACAGCACTGTTCTTTGTCTTTCTTTTTAGGAAATCAATCTGGATGCCAGCAGTCAAGGTGGGCAGCGGGGAGGAGTGGTTGTTATTGATCAGCTCTCAAGCACAACAATTTTTCAGGAGATTCATCGTGTCGCAAGAGAGATCTGCCCAGTGTCAAGGATGATGTTTGAGATTGAGGCTTCAGGTGAGTTGAGGATTGTGACTGGGAGAGGGAGGGTGAGTAGGTATCCAGTTAGGAGTTCTTGGGAGGGGGTTTGCAGGCAGCAGGGTGAGAAAGGGTGTTTGTTTGTTTGTTTATTTGAGGCCCCCCCCCACAAGGCTGTTCAGAAGCCTAGCAGAGGCATTGCCATGTCTTGCAGCACACAAGGTCCTCCACTGCACTCACAGGAATGCCATTTAACTTTGCCTTTCTCTTACCCAGGTGCCACTCCTAAGGAAGGCCACAGCCTTGGAATCAGGATGAAGCTGGAGCCTGAAGGAGCCAGGCACACTCAGGAAAGGGCAAGTAGCTGCCTGTGTGGGATTTGGCCCACATAACTCTGGACTCACACTTTGGTTTTGGTTTTCTTTATTGTAGCTGACCGAGAGGCTCACAGGCCATCACAGAGCCTTCCGAGGCAGACGCATTTCAGGTGCAGCGTGGATTCCCATCACCCATCATCCAAAAGATAAGTTTGGGGCCACGGCCTGGAGATGGGAGTGTATCAGGTTGGGAGTTCTTGTGCCAGAATTAAAAATTGGCAGTGGGAAAAGCAATCTTCTCCAAGGGCCTCTTAGGACAGGTAAAGGGAGAGGCTCTACTTTTGATGGCAGATGTCAGGCGGGCAGTGCAGAACAGCTCTGGTCTGTCTGGTGTTGTCTCGTGTGCTGTGTTACCTGGTGTGTCTTTGGGGTCCCTTTTGCCTTCTCCCCTCACCACAAGCATGATGTGTCGTGTTTCATGTCCCCCTGTTTGTCACGTTCTGTGTCACGGGTGTCTGCAGGTATTTGTGCCGGAGCTGTTCTGCCCTGCTGCATGGCGTGCTTCAGTAGGACAAACCCTGGGGAGTTGGAATTTGTAATGTGGGCTGTACTTGGGCTCTAGATGCTCTTCCTAGATTGACATAAGGTGTTTGCAGCTTGTGAGTTATCCTGGTGGTGTTTGACATATGTTCTAACTTTCTTTCAGGTGCAGCTGCATTCCATGTGTGGCAGAGGGTCAGGGTTAGGAGGTGCCGGGCCTTCTTAGGAGCGCGGTGAGTAGCAGAGTGGTGGGGTTTTGGGTGATGCGGTGCCAAGATCAGGCCCTGATGTTTGGTTCTCTTTAATCTAGCTGTCTGAGAGACACCAGCCTGGTGCCAGCAGGACCTTCCCAGCTGACGAGGTGGCCTTTCTTTGCACCTGACAGGGACCAGCATCCCCAGATGTCTGAGAGATAAGTAGAGGGCTGTGACCCACAGAGGGGATGAAGGCATGGTGCTGGTTTGGGAATGACCGGGAGGCGTTTTTGAGTCCAATTTTGGGGGAGGGGGGGTAGTGTGTTCATGAAGTGGCCCCTTAGGCCCCATAAAAGCAAAGTCTCACTTTTGATCCCAGTGCTGAGGTGTGCAGGGCAGAGCAGTCCCGGTGTGTCTCGTGTCACTTGTCTGTTGTGCATTATGTGTTGTTTGTGTATCCCATGTCTTTTACCTTAGGGGGGCCTGTCAGAAACCTTGGCATCCTTGTTAGCATCTGTGATCACTGCATTCCTTGGCCTGGCACCTGGGCCAGTGAACTTTTGACTGGGGAGCTCAGACAGGCATCAGACTCTCTTCTGTCTTTGGAAGCATCCAGTCAGGTGTCTTGTCAGGTCTTGTTCTGAGCTGTACGGACAGCTATGCCCCACCTGGATCCATTATGGTGGATTAGGACTTGTAAGAATGTGAGGGCAGGCAGAGGATTCCGACCATAGGATTCCTAGGCATCGATCTTTGCTCTTCTTGGAATAAATCCTTCAGTTAGCATCTTCTTCCTCCAGGGTTCTCTGAGCCTCATCAGCTGACCGTCAGTTTGAACACAGTCATCTCCTTTTGCGTTCTCTCAGTCCTTGCAGCCATTTTCCTTGCCAAGAGATTTCTGTTCCTGTTGTGTCCCCGTTGTCTGTCCTGTCCTGTCTGTCCTGTGTCACGGGTGTCAGCACACATTTTTGCCGGGGCTGCTCTGCCCTGCCGCACAGCCTGGTGCGAAAGGAGAAGTCCTGGGGACTTGGAATTTGTAATTTGGGGTGTAGTTGGACTCTAGATGGGATTTGTAGATGGACACATCATATCTGGAGCTCTTCAGTTATCCTGCAACAGTGTGACTCTTGTCCTAACTTTTTTTCCAGAATCAGATGGATTAAATCTTTGTCAGGGGGCCCCATCCCGGGTGAGGGGATTGCCCCGAGCAGGTGAGGCCCCATTTGTCTCTGCAGCAGAAGTGTGTATGATGACTGTGTTACAGCTCTGTTCTTTGTCTTTCTTTTTAGGAAATAAATCTGGATTCCAGCAGCCAAGGTGGGCAGCGGAGAGAAGTGGTTGTTATTGCTCAGCTCTGAAGCACAACAATTTTTCAGCAGATTGATCGTGTCACAAGAGGGATCTGCCCAGTGTCAAGGATGATGTTTGAGATTGAGGCTTCAGGTGAGTTGAGGATTGTGACTGGGAGAGGGAGGGTGTTCAGGTATCCAGTTAGGAGTTCTTGGGAGGGGGTTTGCAGGCAGCAGGGTGAGAAAGGGTGTTGATTTGAGGGGCCCTCCCGCCACAAGGCTGTTCAGAAGCCTAGCAGAGGCATTGCCATGTCTTAGAGCACACAAGGTCATCCACTGCACTCACAGCAATGCCATTTAACTTTGCCTTTCTCTTACCCAGGTGCCACTCCTAAGGAAGGCCGCAGTCTTGGAATCAGGATGAAGCTGGAGCCTGAGGGAGCCAGGCACGCTCAGGAAAGGGCAAGTAGCTGCCTTGGTGGGATTTGGCCCACATAACTCTGGACTCACACTTTGGTTTTGGTTTTCTTTATTGTAGCTGACTGAGAGGCTAACAGGCCATCAGAGAGCCTTCCGAGGCAGACTCATTTCAGGTGCAGCGTGGATTCCCATCGCCTATCATCCAAAAGATAAGTTTGGGGCCACGGCCTGGAGATGGGAGTGTATCAGGTTGGGAGTTCTTGTGCCAGAATTAAAAATTGGCAGTGGGAAAAGCATTCTTCTCCAAGGGCCTCTTAGGACAGGTAAAGGGAGAGGCTCTACTTTTGATGGCAGATGTCAGGCGGGCAGTGCAGAACAGCTCTGGTCTGTCTGGTGTTGTCTCGTGTGCTGTGTTACCTGGTGTGTCTTTGGGGTCCCTTTTGCCTTCTCCCCTCGAGGCCCTCACCACAAGCATGATGTGTCGTGTTTCTTGTCCCCCCTGTTGGTCGCGTTCCGTTTCACGGGTGTGTGCTCACATTTGTGCCGGAGCTGTTCTGCCCTGCTGCATGGCGTGCTTCAGTAGGACAAACCCTGGGGAGTTGAAATTTGTAATGTGGGCTGTACTAGGGCTCTAGATGCTATTCCTAGATTGACATAAGGTGTTTGCAGCTTGTGAGTTACCCTGGTGGTGTTTGACATATGTTCTAACTTTCTTTCAGGTGCAGCTGCATTCCATGTGTGGCAGAGGGTCAGGGTTAGGAGGTTCCGGGCCTTCTTAGGAGCGCGGTGAGTAGCAGAGTGGTGGGGTTTTGGCCGATGCGGTGCCAAGGTCAGGCACTGATGTTTGGTTCTCTTTAATCTAGCTATCTGAGAGACACTAGCCCGGTGCCAGCAGGACCTTCCCAGGTGACGAGGTGGCCTTTCTATGCACCTGACAGGGACCAGCATCCCCAGATGTCTGAGAGATAAGTAGAGGGCTGTGACCCACAGTGGGGATGAAGGCATGGTGCTGGTTTGGGAATGACTGGGAGGGGTTTTTGAGTCCAATTTGGGGGGGGGGGGGGGTAGTGTGTTCATGAAGTGGCCCCTTAGGCCCCATAAAAGCCAAGTCTCACTTTTGATCCCAGTGCTGAGGTGTGCAGGGCAGAGCAGTCCCGGTGTGTCTCGTGTCACTTGTCTGTTGTGCATTATGTGTTGTTTGTGTATCCCATGTCTTTTACCTTAGGGGGGCCTGTCAGAAACCTTGGCATCCTTGTTAGCATCTGTGATCACTGCATTCCTTGGCCTGGCACCTGGGCCAGTGAACTTTTGACTGGGGAGCTCAGACAGGCATCCGACTCTCTTCTGTCTTTGGAAGCATCCAGTCAGGTGTCTTGTCAGGTCTTGTTCTGAGCTGTACGGACAGCTATGCCCCACCTGGATCCATTATGGTGGATTAGGACTTGTAAAAAATGTGAGGGCAGGCAGAGGATTCTGACCATAGGATTCCTAGGCATCGATCTTTGCTGTTCTTGGAATAAATCCTTCAGTTAGCATCTTCTTCCTCCAGGGTTCTCTGAGCCTCATCAGCTCACCATCGGTCTCAGCTCGGTCATCTCCTTTTGCGTTCTCTCAGTCCTTGCAGCCATTTTCCTTGCCAAGAGATTTCTGTTCCTGTTGTGTCCCCGTTGTCTGTCCTGTGTTGTCTGTCCTGTGTCACGGGTGTCTGCACACATTTGTGCCGGGGCTGCTCTGCCCTGCGGCATAGCCAGCTGCGATAGGAGAAGTCCTGGGGACTTGGAATGTGTAATGCGGGGTGTAGTTGGACTGTAGGTGGGATTTGTAGATGGACACATCATATCTGGAGCTCCTCAGTTATCCTGCAACAGTTTGACTCTTGTCCTACCTTTTTTTTCAGATTCAGATGGATTAAATCTGTGCCAGAGGGCCCCGTCCCGGGTGAGGGGATTGCCCCGAGCAGGTGAGGCCCCATTTGTTTCTGCAGCAGAAGTGTGTATGGTGACTGTGTTACAGCTCTGTTCTTTGTCTTTCTTTTTAGGAAGTCAATCTGGATGCCAGCAGTCAAGGTGGGCAGGGGAGAGAAGTGGTTGTTATCGCTCAGCTCTGAAGCACAACCATTTTTCAGGAGATTCATCATGTCACAAGAGGGATCTGCCCAGTGTCAAGGATGATGTTTGAGATTGAGGCTTCAGGTGAGTTGAGGATTGTGACTGGGAGAGGGAGGGTGTTCAGGTATCCAGTTAGGAGTTCTTGGGAGGGGGTTTGCAGGCAGCAGGGTGAGAAAGGGTGTTTATTTGTTTATTTGAGGGCCCCTCCCCCCAAGGCTGTTCAGAAGCCTAGCAGAGGCATTGCCATGTCTTACAGCACACAAGGTCATCCACTGCACTCACAGGAATGCCATTTAACTTTGCCTTTCTCTAACCCAGGTACCACCCCTAATGAAGGCCACATCCTTGGAATCAGGATGAAGCTGGAGCCTGAGGGAGCCAGGCACGCTCAGGAAAGGGCAAGTAGCTGCCTTGCAGGGATTTGGCCCACATAAGTCTGAACTCATACTTTGGTTTTGGTTTTCTTTATTGTAGCTGACTGGGAGGCTAACAGGCCATCACAGAGCCCTCCGAGGCAGACTCATTTCAGGTGCAGCGTGGATTCCCCTCACCAATCATCCAAAAGATAAGTTTGGGGCCATGGCCTGGCGATGGGAGTGTAGCAGGTTGGGAGTTCTTGGGGCAGAGTTAAAAACCAGCAGAGGGAAAAGCATTCTTCTCCAAGGGCCTGTTAGGACAGGTAAAGGGAGAGGCTCTTCTTTTGATGGCAGCTTTCAGGCGGGCAGTGCAGAACAGCTCCGGTCTGTGTCCTGTTGTCTGGTGTGCTGTGTTCCCTAGTGTGTCTTTGGGGTCCCTTTTGCCCTCTTCCCTCGATGCCCTCACCACAAGCATGATGTGTTGTGTTTGGTGTCCCCCTGTTTGTCACGTTCTGTGTCACTGGTGTCTGCAGGTATTTGTGCCGGAGCTGTTCTGCCCTGCTGCATGGCGTGCTTCAGTAGGACAAACCCTGGGGAGTTGGAATTTGTGATGTGGGCTGTACTTGGGCTCTAGGTGCTATTCCTAGGTTTACATAAGGTGTTTCCAGCTTGAAAGTTAAAGTTATTGTGGAGGTGTGTGACATATGTTCTAACTTTCTTTCAGGTGTGGATGCATTGCATCCATGGCAGAGGGTCAGGGTTAGGAGGTGCTGGGCATTCCTAGGAGCATAGTGAGTAGCAGAGTGGTGGGGTTTTGGCCGATGCGGTGCCAAGGTCAGGCACTGATGTTTGGTTCTCTTTAATCTAGCTTTCTGAGAGACCCCAGCCCGGTGCCAGCAGGACCTTCCCAGCTGACGAGGTGGCCTTTCTTTGCACCTGACACAGGCATCCCCTGATGTCTGAGAGATAAGCAGAGGGCTGCAACCCTCAGAGGGGATGAACGTGGGGTGCTTTTTCAGGACTCCCTGAGGTGGGGGTCTGAGTTGGCTCTGGCAATGAGGTTAGCCAAGATGTTGCCCCTTAGGCCCCATAAAAGCAAAGTCTCCCTTTTGGTCACAGTGCTGAGGTGCGCAGCAGGGCAGAGCAGTCCTGGTGTGTCTTGTGTCACTTGTGTATTGTGTGTTTTCCTGGATATCTCATGTCTCTTATCTTAGCCCTGTGAGGGGCCTCTCAGAAACCTTTCCTAGCATCCGTGATCTCAGCGTTCCTCGCCCTGGCACCCATGCCATAGATCTTTTGACTGGGGAGCTCACACAGGCATCAGAAATGCATCTCGCTTTAGAAGCGTCCACTCCAATGTCTTGTCATGTCTTGTTCTGAGCTGTACGGACAGCCATGCTGCGCAATGATCCATTATAGCAGAGTAGGACTTGTAAGGATGTGAGGTTAGGGAGAGGATTCTGACTGTAGGATTCTCGGGCATCCATCTTTGCAGTTTTTGGAATAAATCATTCTGTTTGCATCTTCTTCCTCCAGGGTTCTCTGAGCCTCATCAGCTCGCCATCAGTTTCAACTCTTCTTCTTTTGCATTCTCTCAGTCCTTGCAGCCATTTTCCTTGATAAGAGATTTCCGTTCCTGTTGTGTCCCCAGTGTTTGTCACGTCTTGTCTGTCCTGTGTCACGGGTGTCTGCACACATTTGTGCTGGAGCTGCTGTTCTGCCCTGCTGCATATCCTGGTGCAATATGAGAAGTCTCAGGGACTTGGAATTTGTAATGTGTAGTTGGATTCTAGATGGGATTTGTAGATGGACACAGGATACGTGGAGCCCATAAGTTATCCTGCAGCCCTTTCACTTTCATCCTAACTTTCTTTTAGTTGCAGAAGGATAAATCCAGGGCAGAGCCCCCCATTCTGGGTGAGGGGATTCACCTGTGAAGGTCAGTCACTGTTTGTCTCTACAGAGGAAGCATAAATTGTGGCTGCTGCAGCTCTGCTCTTTGTCTTTATTTTTAGGAAGTCAAGGCAGAGAGCAGCTGTCAAGGCTGAGTGGGCAAGGTGAGCATTGAGTAGGGTACCGAAACAGTTGTTATTGCTGAGGTCTCAGTTTCTGGTGCAGCTCTAGGTATGTATTATTCCTCTTTTTATTTTAGATGGACTGCTTGCCATCTATCCTAGCCCAGCATGCCCATGCCAGGTGGGTTCAAGCTTAAGGTATCAGTACGGCATACTTGTCAGGGTTGGGAGGTTGTGTTTTCACAGTATCTCAGCATGCTTTTCTGCTTTGTTTCTTTGCAGGTGCTGTTGCTGCCCTAGGCATGCCGGGGAAGAGAGGAGGGCAGGTGACTCGGAGTTTAGACGGGCTGATTCCTAGGTGAGCGTTATGCAGCAGCATGCTAAGTGTGTACATTTTCTTTTTGCAGGTATCTTCCGGGCGGCCTCTGGAGTCAAATCAAGACTTGAGGTGAGCTGGGGCAGGGGTGCGAAGGAGTCCCGGGGATTACTGTTTTTGAGGGCAATAGTCACCTTTTCTGTTTTGCCTTAGGTACCCTGGGCAGGCTTGTAGCCACAGCTTGGAAGCGGCAGCACCGAAGCGCACACATTGAGAACGTCTCAATGTCCACGTCCGACCGAGGATGGATTTTGTCTGCTTGTCTTCCAAAAGCTAAGTGTCGGGGCCAGTGGTTGGGAGAAGGGGAAAAGCCTTTACTATCACAGGAGGCAATCTGATGTCAGCTTAGCGGAGAGGTCTGTAGTGGGACAGGCTCCCTGGAAGTAAAGGGAGAGGGTTTCTCCTCAGCCTCACCAGAGCCTTTGCCGGGCAGGGCAGTTCCTACCCATCTCCACATTCTCGTGAACTTTGCGTCATCTGCCTTCCTCGACTTGAAGTTGTCACGGCTCTTTCCCCCGTGGAGCTTGCCTTCAGGTCCGGAGCTGTAGCCGCAGTCACCTGGCAGTCCGCTTCCTTCTCTAGGCTTGCTGAGCCTCTCGAGCATCCTCCTAACTGCTTTGGCCCTAACTTCCTTTAATGAGTTGCATTTAATCATCACGTGCTGTTGTCATAGGGCTTCCTTTCCCTTGGCCTCATTGGCCTCTGGCTCGTCTTGTGCTAGGACTCTCGGGTCCCTAAAGGGAAAGTGCCAAGCAGTTGCAACTTGTCTCTGTGTTATGTCATCTGTGTCTATGTTATGGTGTGTGTGTCCATTGTCTTCCACGGCATAGGCCTTTGTTACATCTCAATGCTTTATCGGCTCTCTTCTGTGCCATGTTCTACTCACATTCCTTGCCGGATATCCCTTATTCCAGCATCTTTACATTTTTACTCTTTGAGACAGGAATGTCTCACAGGGACAAGATGTTCTCATCCAATCTTCCTTCTCACTATCAGCTTTGGTAGTGCTTTTTTTTCCATTTTCTTGGACTTCTAGAGGGAGCATCTTACACCCTCCTCACGTGACTGCAGTAGTTCTATAGGTTCCATCTTCTCAAAGGGTACAGGGCTCAATAAGTAATCTTCCAGAGAGTTTTCTTAAGTCGTGGTTTATATTGTATGTTCCTATGTTGGCTTATATTGTATGTACTTACATACAGTATAAGTACGTACAGTATAAGCCAGCATAGGTACATGCAATGTAAGTGCATCGCCTTATATTGTCTGTACTTACACTGCATGTAAGCATGTCGCCTTATATTGTGTGTACTTACACTCTGTGTACACTAGCACTGTATGCGTCAGCTTATATTGTGTGTAGACTGTACCACTTATGATCGGAGCTGCCCTGCCCTATAGTCCCAGTTAGGTAGAACAGTTATAACAACTTTACTGTTCATCTGTCTTTTGTGGGATTTTGGGTAGAAAATTCATCAGTCCAGAGTGGGGACAAGTCCTAGCTGTCAGATAGCCACTTGTTGACCCTTCCTGTTGTCTCACAGGTCGCCGAGGCTGCTGCTTTCCCCAGGATCTGCCATTTAGCTCAAGGAGCGGCAGCCAGAGATGTGTCAAAGCACCTTCTTCAGCATCTCAGGGAAGGGCCACAGTGAGCGTGTAAGAAGGAGTGTGTGTGAGAGCACGTGGCTGTGTCTGTCTGCTCGTCTCTGCGTGTGTGAGCGCATGCTGACTGGATTTAACCTTGTGTATATGACTTTTGCTTTTCAGGTTTTGCAACTCATTGTTAAATTGAGAATAAAAAATCCCCAGCTGCCTTCCACCCTGGCTGTTTTTTTTTTTTTGGTCCCGGCCAAGTAAAAACCCAGAAAAATACTCCAAGATAGGCTAGAAAAGGCCCAAAAAACCCAGTAAAAAAACCCAAGATGGGCAAGAAAAACCCAGAAAAAAGCAGAAAAAACCCCAAAATGGGCAACAAAGAAACCCCACAAAAATCCAGGAAAAAAACTGCAAGATGGGGAAGAAAAAAATCAAGAAAAAACCCAGAACAATCCCAGGGAAAAAATCTCAAGAGGGGCAAGAGCAAACCCGGGAAAAAAAGCTAAAAACCCCAAGATGGGCAAGAAAAAACCAGGAAAAAAAACCAAGATGGGCAAGAAAAGCCCAGAAAAAACCCAGAAAAAAAAAAAAAACCAGGAAAAAGAAACCGGAAGAACCCCCAAGGTGGACAAGGAAAACCCACAAAAAACCAAGGAAAAAAACCAAACATGGGCGAGAATACCCAGAAAAAAACCCCAAGATGGACCAGAAAAAACGCAGGAAAAACCAGGAAAAACGAGGAAAAATAAACCAGGAAAAAAAAACGGAAAAAAAATCCCAAGATGGGCAGGGAAAAACCCAGAAAAAAACCAAGAACAAAAACCCCAGACTGGCAGGAAAAAAACGCAAAAAAAAAAAAACCAAGACGGGCAAGGAGAAGATCCTCAAAAAACCCAGAAAAATCACAGAAAATCCCCCCAAGATGGGCAAGAAAAAAAGCCAGATGGACCAGAAAAAAACCTGAAAAAACCAAGAAAAAAAAAAAAAAAGGAAAAAAAAAAAAGGGAAAAAAACCACCAAGATGGGCAAGAAAAAACCCAGAAAAAAGCCCAGAAAAAAAATTCAAGATAGGCAAGAATAAACCTGGAAAAAACCCCGCAAGACTGGCAAAAAAAACCCAGGAAAAACTCCAAACTGGGCAAGAAAAAAAACTGTCGTAAAAGGTGCCGTAAAGCGCGACTGTCGTAAAAGGTGCCGTAAAGCGCGACTGTCGTAAAGACTGCCGTAAAGCGCGACTGTCGTAAAAGGTGCCGTAAAGCGCGACTGTCGTAAAAGGTGCCGTAAAGCGCGACTGTCGTAAAAGGTGCCGTAAAGCGCGACTGTCGTAAAAGGTGCCGTAAAGCGCGACTGTCGTAAAAGGTGCCGTAAAGCGCGACTGTCGTAAAGACTGCCGTAAAGCGCGACTGTCGTAAAAGGTGCCGTAAAGCGCGACTGTCGTAAAAGGTGCCGTAAAGCGCGACTGTCGTAAAGACTGCCGTAAAGCGCGACTGTCGTAAAAGGTGCCGTAAAGCGCGACTGTCGTAAAGACTGCCGTAAAGCGCGACTGTCGTAAAGACTGCCGTAAAGCGCGACTGTCGTAAAGACTGCCGTAAAGCGCGACTGTCGTAAAAGGTGCCGTAAAGCGCGACTGTCGTAAAAGGTGCCGTAAAGCGCGACTGTCGTAAAAGGTGCCGTAAAGCGCGACTGTCGTAAAGACTGCCGTAAAGCGCGACTGTCGTAAAGACTGCCGTAAAGCGCGACTGTCGTAAAAGGTGCCGTAAAGCGCGACTGTCGTAAAGACTGACGTAAAGCGCGACTGTCGTAAAAGGTGCCGTAAAGCGCGACTGTCGTAAAGACTGCCGTAAAGCGCGACTGTCGTAAAAGGTGCCGTAAAGCGCGACTGTCGTAAAGACTGCCGTAAAGCGCGACTGTCGTAAAAGGTGCCGTAAAGCGCGACTGTCGTAAAAGGTGCCGTAAAGCGCGACTGTCGTAAAGACTGCCGTAAAGCGCGACTGTCGTAAAAGGTGCCGTAAAGCGCGACTGTCGTAAAAGGTGCCGTAAAGCGCGACTGTCGTAAAAGGTGCCGTAAAGCGCGACTGTCGTAAAGACTGCCGTAAAGCGCGACTGTCGTAAAAGGTGCCGTAAAGCGCGACTGTCGTAAAAGGTGCCGTAAAGCGCGACTGTCGTAAAGACTGCCGTAAAGCGCGACTGTCGTAAAAGGTGTCGTAAAGCGTTACTGTGCCAATTGTTCCGAAGAGCCGAACTTAAATGAGTTTAGACCAAGAGCCAAACCAAGCTGAACCAAGCCGAGTTTCATTAAACAGAACTGAACGTCGCCGCATCACTGTGCCTGCAGTGCGCCTGTGCAGATGGCAGGGGGCGCTGTGCCTGCAGCGCGCCGGTGCACACAGCAGGGAGCGCTGTATAAAGTAAGTATGAAATATCAACTATCTATAAGAAGGAATAAACGCTCTATGTCACGTGCAGCAGTAGAAAATTTCAGGTTCCCAGGAAAGAAATAGTTTTCTTTAAATCATTTTCATTTTGGAGTTTTTTTAATCCCAGATAGCCTGAAAGTTTCTACTGCTGCTTTTTTATTCTAAAGCTAGAAATGAAAACCAAGATTAGAAATACAGGGAAAGAAAGAAAGAAAGGAAGAGAAAGAAAAATGAAAATAAGGAAAGGAACTGAAAGGAAGAAAGAAGGAAGGAAGGAAGACAGACAAAAAAAACCAAAAACAAGGAGGGCAAGGAGAAACCTAGGGGGAAAAAAAAGAAAAGAAAAAAAAAACCAACAAAAAACAAACCCACAGAAGAAAACCAAGATGGGCAAGAAAAATCCCTGAAAACAGACCAGAGAAAAACCCCAAGATGGGCAAGAAACAAAATCACAACAAAAAACCAAGATGGGGAAGAAAAAAAAAAAAAAAACCAAACTGAAAAAAAAAACCCCAAGGGGGGCAAGGAAAAACCAGAAAAAACACCAAAATGGGCAAGAAGAAACGAAGAAAAAAACCCAAGAAATGCCAGAAAAAAATCAAGGAAAAAGGGAGTAAAAGCCCCAAGAAACAAGGCAAGAAAGAGAGGCAATAAAGGGCACAAAAACTCAAGACAAAAAAAAAACAAAAACAAGACATGCCAGAAAAAGGTACGAAAATGGTTCTGCCAGGTTCGATCAAGGTGAGCGGGTTCAGATTCAGGTCCAGGAGATGAACAAGTGTCAGATTAGCTTGGGGCACTGCTGAGCAACGCAGCTGTGACAGGATTTATGTTTAAATACAGTTTAAATGAATTGGGGATTGTTTGGCTTTTATTGGGGTATGGGCTGGAGATTTCATAAAAAATATAAAACTAGAAATGCAAATACATCAGATATATGTCGATATCAATAAATATTTAATATATATTTATATAAGTAAAAGAAATATATTGTGTCAAAAGAATGTATCTATTATTATATAAAAAGGTATTCTCTCCAATATATATAATATCTATAAATATAACAAATGAAAATTACAAATATAGATGTGAATAGAATTATGACAAAATTATTTTTAAAATTTTAAATGTGTTTTAAAGAAAGGGGTGTCTTAGTTTTTTATGTCGTTAGAGGCAGGGATTTTATTTTAAATAATATAAGTACTATAGAAATGTAAATTAACATACAGAAATATATCTTTATATCTCTATATATTTATTATATAATACCAAACTATGAGTAGAAATAGAAATAGAAATCTATGTAAGTAACATGAAGAGATGCAATATATAATATAATTTTTATTATACAGTAATATAAATTCTAAATATACATGTGAATATAAATATGAAAAATATATGATGGGGGCTCGGAGCAGCCCAGGTGTGAGTGTGAGGATGATGGGGGCTGGGAGCAGCCCAGGTATGAGCTGTTAGGATGATGGGGGCTCGGAGCAGCCCAGGTGTGAGTGTGAGGATGATGAGGGGGCGGCTCCTGCCGGGGCGAGGCTGTTTTAGGGGGAGGCTTTGCCTCAGCTCCCTTTTGCATGGAGCTGCTGAGTGGAGGCCGCTCCCGGCGCTGTCTCATGGAAAGACTGCGAGAGCTTCTCACAGGGTCGGGGGGAACACCTGGATGCTTCCCAGACCCAAGCTGCCACCTCACCTGAGACGAGCTCGTTTGAGAGTCCCAAGCAGCTCCATCAATCTGCCACAAGGAACCTGGGGGGCTGAGTTTTGCTTACCTGGGCAAAGGGTCAGCATTAGTTTTAGAGAGCCGGTGGTCCGGAGTGGCTGTCTGTGTGACTTCTGATATTCTGCCTTGCACAGGATGCCTCCTAGATGTAAGCTGCCACCTCAGCCAAATCGAGCTCATTTGAGAGTCCCAAGTACCACCAGCAATCTGCAACAAGGAACCTGGGCGGCTGAGTTTTGCTTACCTGAGAAAAGGGACAGGACTAGTGTTCAGGAGCCTGTGGCCCAGAGTGGCCAGCCGTCTGCCTGCTGAAATTCTGCATTGCGCAGTATGCCTCCCAGACCCAAGCTGCCAGCACTGGAGAGTCAGGCTGCTTTGAGGGCCCCCAAATGTGTCCAGCAATCTGCCATCAGGAACCTGAGCTGGTGAGTTACACTTACCTGTGTAAAGGGCAGCATTGGTGTTGAGGACTCAGGGGCCCTTAGTGACCGGCTGTCTGCTGAAATTCTGCATTGCGCAGGCTGCCTCTCAGAGCCAAGCTGCCACCTCAGCCGAGTCGAGTTCGTTTGAGAGTGCCAAGCGCCTCCACCAATCTGCAACTAGGAACATGGGGGGCTGAGGTTTTCTTACCTGGGTAAGGGGCAGCATTAGTTTTCAGGAACCTGCGGCCTGGAGTGGCCGGCTGCCTGCTGAAATTTCACATGGCGCAGGATTCCTTCCAGAGCCAAGCTGCCACCTCACCTGAGTCAAGCTCATTTGAGGGTCCCAAGCGCCTTGAGCAATCTGCCACCAGGAACTTGGGCTGCTGACTTTTGCTTACGTGGGGAAAGGGTCAGCCCTAATGATCAGGGGCCTGTGGTCTGAGTGGCCGGCCATCTGCCTGCTGAAGTTCTCCATTGCGCAGGATGCCTCCCGGATCCAAGCTGCCACCTCAGCTGAGTCGAGCTTGTTTGAGAGTCCCAAGCGCCTCGAGGAATATGCCACAAGGAACTTGGGCTGCTGACTTTTGCTTTCCTGGGGAAAGGGTCATCATTACTTTTCAGGAGCCTGTGGCCCGGAGTGGCTGTCTGTGTGCCTTCTGAAATTCCGCATTGCGCAGGATGCCTCCCAGACGTAAGCTGCCACCTAAGCCGAGTCGAGCTCGTTTGAGAGTCCAAGCGCCACCAGCAATCTGCAACAAGGAACCTGGGCATCTGAGTTTTGCTTATCTGAGGGAAGTGTCAGCATTACTGTTCAGGAGCCTGGGGACCAGAGTGGCCGGCTGTCTTCTGAAATTTAAGATTGTGCAGGATGCCTCCCAGACCCAAGCTTCCCCCACTGTAAAGTCAGGCTGGTTTGAGAGTCCAAAGTAACTCCAGCAATCTGCCATCAGGAACCTGAGCTGGTGAGTTACACTTCCCTGTGTAATGGGCGGCTTTGGTTTTCAGGGCCGAGGGGCCCTTAGTGGCCAGCTGGCTCTTCATATTCTGCAGTGTGCAGGATGCCTCCCCGACCCCAGCTGCCACCACCGCAAAGTCAGGCTGGTTTGAAGGTCCCAAATGGGCCCAGCAATCTGCCATCAGGAACCTGAGCTGGTGAGTTACACTTCCCTGTGTAAAGGGCGGCTTTGGTTTTCAGGGCCCAGGGGCCCTTAGTGGCCGGCTGACTTCTAAAATTCCACATTGTGCAGGATGCCTCCCAGACCCAAGCTGCCACCTCACCTGAGTCAAGCTCATTTGAGAGTCCCAAGCGCCTTGAGCAATCTGCCACCAGGAATTTGGACTGCTGACTTTTGCTTACGCGGGGAAAGGGTCAGCCCTAATGATCAGGGGCCTGTGGTCTGGAGTGGCCGGCCGTCTGCCTGCTGAAGTTCTCCATTGCACAGGATGCCTCCCAGACCCAAGCTGATGCCAAAGCCGAGTTGAGCTCGATTGAGAGTCCCAAGCGCCTCGAGGAATATGCCACCAGCAACTTGGGCTGCTGACTTTTGCTTACCTGGGGAAAGGGTCAGCATGACAGTTCAGGAGCCTGGGGACCAGAGGGGCCAGCTGTCTTCTGAAATTTAAGACTGCGCAGGATGCCTCCCCGACCAAAGCTGCCACCACTGCAAAGTCAGGCTGGTTTGAGGGTCCCAAGTGCCTTGAGCAATCTGCCATCAAGAACCTGAGCTGGTGAGTTACACTTCCCTGTGTAAAGGGCGGCTTTGCTTTTCAGGGCCCAGGGGCCCTTAGTGGCCGGCTGACTTCTAAAATTCACATTGCGCAGGATGCCTCCCAGACCCAAGCTGCTGCCACAGCCGAGTTGAGCTCGATTGAGAGTCCCAAGCGCCTCGAGGAATATGGCACCAGGAACTTGGGCGGCTGACTTTTGCTTACCTGGGGAAAGGGTCAGCATTAGTGTTCAGGAGCCTGGGGACCGGAGGGGCCGGCTGTCTTCTGAAATTTAGGATTGCGCAGGATGCCTCTCCGACCAAAGCTGCCACCACCGCAAAGTCAGGCTGGTTTGAGGGTCCCAAGTGCCTCCATCAATCTGCCATCAAGAACCTGAGCTGGTGAGTTACACTTCCCTGTTTAAAGGGCGGCTTTGATTTTCAGGGCCCAGGGGCCATTAGTGGCCGGCTGACTTCTGAAATTCCACATTGTGCATGATGCCTCCCAGACCCAAGCTGCCCCCACCGTAAAGTCAGGCTGGTTTGAGAGTCCCAAGTAACTCCAGCAATATGCCATCAGGAACCTGTGCTGGTGAGTTACACTTCCCTGTGTAATGGGCGGCATTTGGTCCCAGTGCCCAGGGGCCCTTAGTGGCCGGCTGGCTCTTCATATTCTGCAGTGCGCAGGATGCCTCCCCGACCCCAGCTGCCACCACCGCAAAGTCAGGCTGGTTTGAAGGTCCCAAATGGGCCCAGCAATCTGCCATCAGGAACCTGAGCTGGTGAGTTACACTTCCCTGTGTAAAGGGCGGCTTTGGTTTTCAGGGCCCAGGGGCCCTTAGTGGCCGGCTGACTTCTGAAATTCCACATTGCGCAGGATGCCGCCCAGAGCCAAGCTGCAGCCGCAGCCGAGTTGAGCTCGATTGAGAGTCCCAAGCGCCTCGAGGAATATGCCACCAGGAACTTGGGCGGCTGACTTTTGCTTACCTGGGGAAAGGGTCAGAATTACTGTTCAGGAGCCTGGGGATCGGAGGGGACGGCTGTCTTCTGAAATGTAAGATTGTGCAGGATGCCTCCCCGACCAAAGCTGCCACCACCGCAAAGTCAAGCTGGTTTGAGGGTCCCAAGTGCCTCCAGCAATCTGCCATCAAGAACCTGAGCTGGTGAGTGACACTTCCCTGTGTAAAGGGCAGCTTTGGTTTTCAGGGCCCAGGGGCCCTTAGTGGCCGGCTGACTTCTGAAAATCCACATTGCGCAGGATGCCACCCAGACCCAAGCTGCCCCCACCGCAAAGTCAGGCTGGTTTGAGGGTCCCCAGTGCCTCCAGCAATCTGCCATCAAGAACCTGAGCTGGTGAGTTACACTTCCCTGTGTAAAGGGCGGCTTTGGTTTTCAGGGCCCAGGGGCCCTTAGTGGCCGGCTGACTTCTGAAATTCCACATTGCGCAGGATGCCTCCCCGACCCCAGCTGCCACCACCGCAAAGTCAGGCTGGTTTGAAGGTCCCAAATGGGCCCAGCAATCTGCCATCAAGAACCTGAGCTGGTGAGTTACACTTCCCTGTGTAAAGGGTGGCTTTGGTTTTCAGGGCCCAGGGGCCCTTAGTGGCCGGCTGACTTCTGAAATTCCACATTGCGCAGGATGCCTCCCAGACCCAAGCTGCTGCCACAGCCGAGTTGAGCTCGATTGAGAGTCCCAAGCGCCTCGAGGAATATGCCACCAGGACTTGGGCGGCTGACTTTTGCTTACCTGGGGAAAGGGTCAGCATTAGTGTTCAGGAGCCTGGGGACCGGAGGGGCCGGCTGTCTTCTGAAATTTAGGATTGCGCAGGATGCCTCCCCGACCAAATCTACCACCACCGCAAAGTCAAGCTGGTTTGAGGGTCCCAAGTGCCTCCAGCAATCTGCCATCAAGAACCTGAGCTGGTGAGTTACACTTCCCTGTGTAATGGGTGGCATTTGGTCCCAGTGCCCAGGGGCCCTTAGTGGCCGGCTGGCTCTTCATATTCTGCAGTGCGCAGGATGCCTCCCCGACCAAAGCTGCCACCACCGCAAAGTCAGGCTGGTTTGAAGGTCCCAAATGGGCCCAGCAATCTGCCATCAGGAACCTGAGCTGGTGAGTTACACTTCCCTGTGTAAAGGGCGGCTTTGCTTTTCAGGGCCCAGGGGCCCTTAGTGGCCGGCTGACTTCTAAAATTCCACATTGTGCAGGATGCCTCCCAGACCCAAGCTGCCACCTCACCTGAGTCAAGCTCATTTGAGAGTCCCAAGCCCCTTGAGCAATCTGCCACCAGGAACTTGGGCTGCTGACTTTTGCTTACCTGGGGAAAGGGTCAGCATGACTGTTCAGGAGCCTGGGGACCGGAGGGGCCGGCTGTCCTCTGAACTTCCACATTGTGCAGGATGCCTCCCCGACCCCAGCGCCACCACCGCAAAGTCAGGCTGGTTTGAAGGTCCCAAATGGGCCCAGCAATCTGCCATCAGGAACCTGAGCTGGTGAGTTACACTTCCCTGTGTAAAGGGCAGCTTTGGTTTTCAGGTCCCAGGGGCCCTTAGTGGCCGGCTGGCTCTTCATATTCTGCAGTGCGCAGGATGCCTCCCCGACCCCAGGTGCCACCACCGCAAAGTCAGGCTGGTTTGAAGGTCCCAAATGGGCCCAGCAATCTGCCATCAGGAACCTGTGCTGGTGAGTTACACTTCCCGGGGTAAAGGGCGGCTTTGTTTTTCAGGGCCCAGGGGCCCTTAGTGGCCGGCTGACTTCTGAAATTCCACATTGCGCAGGATGCCTCCCAGACCCAAGCTGCTGCCACAGCCGAGTTGAGCTCGATTGAGAGTCCAAGCGCCTCGAGGAATATGCCACCAGGAACTTGGGCTGCTGACTTTTGCTTACGTGGGGAAAGGGTCAGCATGACTGTTCAGGAACCTGGGGACCGGAGGGACCGGCTGCCTTCTGAAATTTAGGATTGCGCAGGATGCCTCCCGAACCCAAGCTGCCCCCACCGTAAAGTCAGGCTGGTTTGAGAGTCCCACGTAACTCCAGCAATCTGCCATCAGGAACCTGAGCTGGTGAGTTACACTTCCCTGTGTAAAGGGCGGCTTTGGTTTTCAGGGCCCAGGGGCCCTTAGTGGCCGGCTGGCTCTTCATATTCTGCAGTGCGCAGGATGCCTCCCCGACCAAAGCTGCCACCACCGCAAAGTCAGGCTGGTTTGAAGGTCCCAAATGGGCCCAGAAATCTGCCATCAGGAACCTGAGCTGGTGAGTTACACTTCCCTGTGTAAAGGGCGGCTTTGTTTTTCAGGGTCCTGGGGCCCTTAGTGGCCGGCTGACTTCTGAAATTCCACATTGTGCAGGATGCCTCCCCGACCCAAGCTGCCCCCACCGTAAAGTCAGGCTGGTTTGAGAGTCCCAAGTAAGTCCAGCAATCTGCCATCAAGAACCTGAGCTGGTGAGTTACACTTCCCTGTGTAATGGGCGGCATTTGGTTCCAGTGCCCAGGGGCCCTTAGTGGCCGGCTGGCTCTTCATATTCTGCAGTGCGCAGGATGCCTCCCTGACCCCAGCTGCCACCATGGCAAAGTCAGGCTGGTGTGAAGGTCCCAAATGGGCCCAGCAATCTGCCATCAGGAACCTGAGCTGGTGAGTTACACTTCCCTGTGTAAAGGGCGGCTTTGGTTTTCAGGGCCCAGGGGCCCTTAGTGGCCGGCTGACTTCTGAAATTCCACATTGCGCAGGATGCCTCCCAGACCCAAGCTGCTGCCACAGCCGAGTTGAGCTCGATTGAGAGTCCCAAGCGCCTCCACCAATCTGCAACAAGGAACCTGGGGGTTGAGTTTTGCTCACCTGGGTAAAGGGTCAGCATGTGTCTTCAGGAGGCTGGGGACAGGAGTGGCCGGATGTCTGCTGAAATTTCACATTGCACAGGATGCTTCCCAGACCCAAGCTGCCACCACCTAAAAGTCAGGCTGGTTTGAGGGTCCCAAATGGCTCCACCAATCTGACATCAGGAACCGGAGCTGGTGAGTTCCACTTCCCTGTGTAAAGGGCATTATTGGTATACAGGGCCCAGGGGACTTTAGTGGCCGGTTGCATTCTGAAATTCTGCAATGCGCAGGATCCCTCCCAGACCCAGGCTGCCACCTCACCTGAGTCGAACTTGTTTGAGACTCCCAAGCTCCTACAGCAATATGCCATCAGGAACCTGGGCTGCTGAGTTTTCTTCTTCTGGGAAAGGGCTGGCAGTGGTGTTCCGGAGGTCTTGCCTGGAGTGGCTGTCTGCCTGCTGAAATTCCGCATTGCGCAGGATGCCTGCCGGACCAAGGTGCCTCCACCGCAGAGTCAGGCTGGTTTGAGGGTCCCAAATGGCCCCAGAAATCTGCCATCAAGAACCTGAGCTGGTGAGTTACACTTCCCTGTGTAAAGGGCAGCATCTTTTTTCAGGGCCCAGGGGCCCTTAGTGACCTGCTGTGTGCTGAATTTCTGCATTACGCAGGATGCCACCCTGACCCAAGCTGCCATCGCTGCAGAGTGAGGAGGCTTTGAGGCTCCCAAATGGCTTCAGCAATCTTCCATCAGGAACTTGGGGTGCTGAGTTTTCTTCTTCTGGGACAGGGCTGGCATTTGTGTTCAGGAGGCCCTGACTGGATTGGCTGGCTGCCTGCTGATATTTCTGCTTTGCCAAACGTGCCTCCCAGACCGAAGCCGGCACCAGTTCCAACTCCAGCTGCTTTGTCCTCGGCACGTGTCTCCTGCCATCTGCCATCAGGAACCCAGGTGGCTGGGTTACATTTCCCTGCGTAATGGGCGGCATTTTTGTCCAGTGCCCAGGGGCCCTTAGCGGCCGGCCGCCTGGTGAAATTCCACATTGGGCAGGATGCCTCCCGCACCCCAGCTGCCACCACCGCAAAGTCAACCTGGTTTGGGAGTCTCAAGTGGCTCCAGCAATCTTCCTTCAGAAACCTGAGCTGCTGAGTTACACTTCTCTGTGTAATGGGCAGCATTGGTGTCCCGGGCCCTTAGTGGCCCGTAGTGGCCTGCTGTGTCCTGAAATTCTGCATTGGTCTGGATGCGTCCCAGCCCCAAGCTGCCACCTGTGCCTAGTTGATCTTTTTGAGAGTCCCAAGCGCCTCGAACAATATGCCACCAGGAACTTGGGTGGCTGAGTTTTCCTTACCTGGGAAAAGGGACAGGACTAATTTTAAGGATCCCGTGGCCCGGAGCAGCCGGCTGTCTGCCTGCTGAAGTTCTGCATCGCTCAGGATGCCTCCCCGACCAAAGCTGCCACCTCACTCGCGTCGAGCTCATTTGAGAGTCCCAAGTGCCTCCACTAATCTGCAACAAGGAACCTGGGGGGCTGAGTTTTGCTTACCTGGGAAAAGGGACAGCACTAGTGTTTAGGAGCCTCTGGTCCAGAGGGGCCGGCTGTCTGCCATCTGAAATTCTGCATCGCACAGTATGCCTCCCAGACCCTAGCTGCCTGCACCGCAAAGTCAGGCTGGTTTGAAGGTTCAGAATGTCCCCAGCAATCTTCCATGAAGAACCCGAGCTGGTGAGTTACACTTACCTGGGGTAACGGGTGGCATTTGTGTCCAGGGCGCAGGGGCCCTTTGTGGACGGCTGTCTGGTGAAATTCTGTATTGCGCAGGATCCCTCCCGGACCCAAGCTGCCACCGCCACCTAGTCAGGCTGGTTTCAGGGTCCCAAATAGCTCCAGCAATATTCCATCAGGAACCTGGGCTGCTGAGTTTTCTTCTTCTGGGACAGGGCTGGCGTTGTTCAGGAGGCCTTGCCTCGAGCGGCTGACTGCCTGCTGAAATCCTGCATTGCCAAATGTGCCTCCCAGACCCAAGCCGGCACCAGTTCCAAGTCCAGCTCCTTTTCCCTCGGCACGTGTCTCCTGCCATCTGCCATCAGGAACCCGGGTGGCTGAGTAATGCTTCCCTGAGAAATGGGCTGGCGTTCCTGTTCAGGGGCCGGGGGCCCTTAGTGGACGGCTAGCTCCTGAAATTCCGCATTGCGCAGGATGCCTCCCAGATCCAAGTTGCCATAGGTGCCGAGTCGAGACGGTTTGAGACTCCCAAGCGCCTCCAGCAATTTGAAATCAGGAACCCGGGTTGCTCGGTTTTCTTTACCTGGGAAAAGGGTCAGCATTAGTGTTCAGGGGCGTTTGGCCCGGAGTGGCCGGCTGTTTGCCTTCTGAACTTCTGCATTTCCCAATCTGCCTCCCAGACCCAGTTGGCCCCTGTCCCAATACCAGCTGCTTTGGCCTCGGCACGTGTCTCCTATCTCCCATCAGGAACCTGGCAGCTGAGTCACGCTTACCTGAGAAAAGGGCTGGTGTTCACATTCAGGGCCCAGGGGCCCTTCGTGGCCATCAGCCGGCTAAAATTCTGCATTGCGCAGGATGGCTCCCAGACCCAAGCTGCCACCACCGTACAGTCAGTCTCGTTTGAGGGTCCCAAATGGCTCCAGCAATATTCCATCAGGAACCTGGGATGCTGAGTTGTCTTCTTCTGGGAAAGGGCCGGCATTGGTGTTCAGGAGGCCTTGCCCGGAGTTGCTGGCTGCCTGCTGAAATTTCTGTATTGCCAAATATGCCTCTTCGAGCCAAGGTGGCACGAGTTCCAACTCCAGCTGCTTTTTCCTCAGCACGCGTCTCCTGCCGTCTGCCATCAGGAACCTCGGCCGGTGAGTTACACTTCCCTGTGTAAAGGGCTGCCTATTGCGTTCAGGTCCTAGGGGCCGTCCGCCTACCGACCTTTTGCCTTGCGCAGGTGCCCCCTAGACCTCAGGTGGAATCAGTTCCAACTCTAGCTGCTTTCACAGCACTAAGTGGCTTCTGTAATCTGCCATCTGGAACGTGATCCGGTGAGTGTGGATCGATAGGGGAAAAGGCCGGTCTCCGTGTTGAGGGGCCAGTTGTCCGGAGAGGCCCATCGCCTGCTGAACTTCTGCATTGCAGAGGTTGCCTCCCGGACTCTAGCCGCCACCACTGCAAAGTCAGGCTACTTTGACAGCGCCCAGCGTCTCCCGGAGTCTGCCATCAGGACCCTGCACCGTTGAGCATCGTTTCCCAGGGCAACGGGTCAGCATTTTTTTTCAGGCGCCTCAGGCCCAGCGTGTTCCGCTGCCCGTTGAAATTCCCTATTGCACAGGATGCTTCAAGGTCGTAAGCTGGCACAACTAGCAGGTCAGGCTGGTTTGAGCGTCTTAAGGCACTCCCGCAATCTGCCATCGGGAACGTAGTCTGTTGCATTTTCTTTCCAGGGAAAAGACCTTGCTTTGGTGTTTGGGTGCCCGCGGCCTGGAGCGGCTGTTCGGCTCCTAAAATTCCGCATTGCGCCAGATGCCTCGCAGACCCAAGCCGGCAGCAGGGAACACTCAGGCTGCATTAACAATAACAAGCGCCTCCTGCAAAGGGACACCAGGAACCCGGAACGGTTAGTTTTGTTTACCTAGGAAACGGGGTGGCATTTTTGGTAAGGACTCAACCGCCACGAGTGCCCAGCCGGCTCCTCATATTTTGCATGGCACAGGATGCCTCTCAAGCCCACACCGGCACCTCTGCAAAATCAGGCCGCGTAGTCAGTCCCAAGCGCCTCCTCTGAACCAACCCGGGCAGGTGAGTTTCGTTTGCCAGGGGAAAGGGCCGGTGTTTGCGTTCACGGGCCTGTAGCCCGGAGCGGTGCGGTGTCTGCCGAAATTCTATTTTGTGAAGTATGCCTTCCAGATTCCAGCTGGCACCAGGGACACCTCAAGGTACTTTGGTAGTGCCAAGTGCCTGTTGCAAATTGCCATCTTGAACCTGAGTTAGTTAGCTGTCATTGCTAGGGAAAAGGGCCAGCACTGTTGTTCAGAGGTCTACGGACCAGAGCGGCCGGCCGCTTGCTGAAAAACGTGCCTCGCGCCAGACGTCTCACAGACACAAGCCGTCACCACCCCAAAGTCAGGTGGCTTTGTGAGTCTTAAGTGCCTCCTGCAAACCTTCCCCAGCTGTCCCTCGTTGTTAAGGGTTTTGATTGACAGAAAAAACTCTGTTTTTTCATTGCTTGAGGGATTTAAATTGAGGAGAACCCTTCGTTTCACAATATTTTTGGAGAACGAATTATAGGGTAGAATCAGTTTATTTGTCATGTTATCAGTTTCAGTGGACCTAACTGCCCCGCTGTCTAACTTTTATGGCTTCACTTGAAGGAAGCTGTGTCTTTTTCAGCATTTTTAGGATTTAAGTATTCATTTCTGGCCACTTTTTTTCCGTGCCTTTGGAGCAGGTATCTTAGAGAAGAGCGAGCCCGGCGTGTACTGAACACATAAGCCACCCAGGAGGTTTTTTTTTTCTCATTTTTATTTCTAATGCAGTTAGGCCTAATTAGGAGTCCCAATGAGACTTAGACTATTTATGTCATTATCATTTTTCTCCACCCTACTTTGTCCTACATGATGTTCTACTTAGCAATTACCAAAGACTAATTATGTAAGGCAGCAGCATATCACCCAATGTATCTATCTATGTAACCTTAAGAAAAAGTTTGAGGTCTTACCAGTTTTTTGTTCTTCTGCTGCAAGTAGTCGCTGTGAAAATAGAAAGCACTGTTTTTTCTATGAAGAGCTTTCTTCTTTAACAAGCCTTTTGCTCCTCTTGAATCTGAGTCAGAGGAGCCAAACTGCTGCAACTCTTCTGAGGGCTTTTATACCCGGTGGGATTAGTCCCCTCCCTTTTCCAGGGCATCATGGGAACAGGAGGCGGGCACTATCAGGGGTATATTAACCCCAGCCTTGGCTGGGGGCCTTCATTCCCTCCCTGGGAACTGCTGGGGTAAGAGCTCTCCTCTCATTTCAGTGAAGAGTCTCTTTTAGCTTATCTCAGCTCATTTTCAGCAGGTGTTTCTGGGCCTTTAGACAAAGTAACAGAGGCTTGGGAAATACAGTGAAGAAAACGCCATGGAATACAGGGAGTATTTAGGTTTGTGGTTTTGAGTTTTGTGTTTAGGGGGGGTAAAGTACGTTTGTAGTTTCTGGTTTTGTTCTTGTCTTTGTTTTTTTTTTTTTTTTTTTTTTTTTTTTTTTTTTTTCTTCCATTGTTTTTAGTAGGAGGGCAGCTTTCACAGATTCTAGGGTGTGTCAACTCCAGTACATTTTTCAGCAGATTAATCATGTCATAAGAGGGATCGTCCCTGTGTCCAAGAAGATGCCTGCGATTGGGGCTTCAGGGGATTTGAGAATTGAGAGTAGGTGAAGTGAGGGTGAGCAGGTATCCAGTTGGGAGTTCTTGGGGGGGGTGTTTGTAGGCAGCAGGGTGTGAAAGGGTGTTTATTTGAGGGCTCCCCCACCCAAGGTTTTCAGATGCATAGCAGGGGCATTTTCACGTCTTTCTCACACAAGTTCATCCACTGCAGTCACAGGAATGCCATTCGACATTCCCTTTGTTTAACCCAGTTGCCATTCTGAATAAAGGCCGCAGCCTTGGAGTAAGGATGAAGCTGGAGCCTGAGGGAGCCAGGCCCACTCAGGAGAGGGCAAGTAGCTGCCTTGCTGGGATTTGGCCCACATAACTCTGGACTCACACTTTGGTTTCGGTTTTCTTTATTGTAGCTGACCAAGAGGCACGCAGGCCATTACGAGGCCCTCGGAGGCAGACTTATTTCAGGTGCAACATGGATTCCCATCACCCATCATTGAAAAGATAAGTCGGGGGCCACGGCCTGGAGATGGGAGAGTAGCAGATTTGGAGTTCTTGGGCCAGATTTAAAAATGAGCAGAGGGAAAGGCAATGTTGTCCAAGGGCCTCTTAGGACAGCTAAAGGGAGAGGCTCTACTTTTGATGGCAGCTTTCAGGCGGGCAGCGCAGAACAGCTCCGGTCTGTGTCATGTTGTCCACTGTGCCGTGTTTCCTAGTGTGTCTTTGGCATGCCTTTTGCCTTCTCCCCTTAGAGGCCCTCACCACAAGCATGATGTCTCGTGTTTCTCGTTCCCCTGTTTGTCACGTTCCGTGTCACGAGTGTCTGCACATATTTGTGCCGGAGCTGTTCTGCCCTGCCGTGTAGCCTGCTGCAATAGGACAAGCCCTGGGGAGTTGGAATTTGTAATGTGGGATGTACTTGAGCTCTAGATGCTCTTCCTAGATTGACATAAGGTGTTTGCAGCTTTTGAGTTATCCTGGTGGTGTTTGACATATGTTCTAACTTTCTTTCAGGTGCAGATGCGTTCCAGGTGTGGCAGAGGGTCAGGGTTAGGAGGTGCCGGGCCTTCTTAGGAGCGCGGTGAGTAGCAGAGTGGTGGGGTTTTGGCCGATGCGGTGCCAAGGTCAGGCTCTGATGTTTGTTTCTCTTTAATCTAGCTGTCTGAGAGACACCAGCCCGGTGCCAGCAGGACCTTCCCAGCTGACGAGGTGGCCTTTCTCTGCACCTGAGACAGACTGGCATCCCCAGATGTCTGCGAGATAAGTACAGGGCTGTGACCCACAGAGGGGATGAAGGCACGGTGCTGGTTTGGGATTTACTGGGAGGGGTTTTTGAGTCCGATTTGGAGGTGGGGGGTGTTCATGAAGTGGCCCCTTAGGCCCCATAAAAGCCACGTCGCACTTTTGATCCCAGTGCTGCGGTGCGCAGGGCAGAGCAGTCCCGGTGTGTCTCGTGTCACTTGTCTGTTGTGCATTACGTGTTGTTTGTGTATGCCATGTCTTTTACCTTAGGGGGGCCTGTCAGAAACCCTGGCATCCTTGTTAGCATCTGTGATCTCTGCATTCTTTGGCCTGGCAGCCCGGCCACAAAACTTTTGACTGGGGAGTTCAGACAGGCATCAGACTCTCTTCTGTCTTTGGAAGCATCCAGTCAGGTGTCTTGTCAGGTCTTGTTTTGAGCTGTCTGGACAGCTATGCCCACCTGGATCCATTTTGGTGGATTAGGACTTGTAAGAATGTGTGGGCAGGCAGAGGATTCCGACCATAGGATTATAGGCATCTGGTTTTGCTGTTCTTGGAATAAATCCTTCAGTTAGCATCTTCTTCCTCCAGGGTTCTCTGAGCTTCATCAGCTCACCATCAGTTTCAACTCGGTCATGTCCTTTTGCATTCTATCAGTCCTTGCGACCATTTTCTTTGCCGGTAGATTTCTGTCTGTGTGTTGTGTGCTTTGTTTGTCATGTCCTGTCTGTCCTGCGTCACGGGTGTCAGCACACATTTGTGCTGGAGCTGCTCTGCCCTGCTGCATAGCCTGGTGCAATAGTAGAAATCCCGGGGACTTGCAATGTGTAATGTGGGGTGTACTTGGACTCTAGGTGGGATTTGTAGATGGACACAGGATATCTGGAGCTCCTCAGTTATCCTGCAACAGTTTGACTCTTGCCCTATCTTTTTTTTCAGATTGAGATGGATTGAATCTGTGCCAGAGGGCCCCATCCCGTTGAGGGGGTTGCCCCGAGCAGGTGAGGCCCCATTTGTCTCTGCAGCAGAAGTGTGTATGGTGACTGTGTTACAGCACTGTTCTTTGTCTTTCTTTTAGGAAGTCAATCTGGATTCCAGCAGCCAAGGTGAGCAGCGGAGAGAAGTGGTTCTTATTGCTCAGCTCTCAAGAACAACAATTTTTCAGCAGATGGATCATGTCGCAAGAGAGATCTGCCCAGTGTCAAGGATGATGTTTGAGATTGAAGGTTCAGGTGATTGAGGATTGTGACCGGGAGAGGGAGGGTGATCAGGTATCCAGGTAGGAGGTCTTGGGAGGGGGTTTGCAGGCAGCAGGGTGAGAAAGGGTGTTTATTTGAGGGCCCCCTCACACAAGGCTGTTCAGAAGCCTAGCAGAGGCATTCCCATGTCTCGCAGCACACAAGGTCATCCACTGTACTCACAGCAATGCCATTTAACTTTGCCTTTTTCTTACCCAGGTGCCACCCCTAATGAAGGCCACAGCTTTGGAATCAGGATGCAGCTGGAGCCTCAGGGAGCCAGGCACACTCAGGAGAGGGCAAGTAGCTGACTGGCTGGGATATGTCCCCCATAATTCTGGACTCATACTTTTGTTTTCGTTTTCTTTATTGTAGCTGACCAAGAGGCTAACAGGCTATCAGGGGCCCTCGGAGGCAGACTCATTTCAGGACCAACGTGGATTGCCATCACTCATCATCCAAAAGATAAGTTGGGGGCTTTGGCCTGGAGATGGGAGTGTAGCAGATTGGGAGTTTTTGGGCCAGATTTAACAAATAGTGGAGGGAAAAGCAATCTCGTCCAAGGGCATGTTAGGACAAGTGAAGGGAGAGACTCTACTTTTGATGGCATCTTTTTGGCGGGCAGTGCAGAACAGCTCCGGTCTGGCTGGTGTTGTCCCGTGTGCCTGTTACCTGCTGTGTCTTTGGGGT
This sequence comes from Melospiza melodia melodia, assembly GCF_035770615.1. NCBI lineage: Eukaryota > Metazoa > Chordata > Aves > Passeriformes > Passerellidae > Melospiza > Melospiza melodia. The sequence goes on from NC_086206.1 coordinate 23,099,814, forward strand.
CCCTTTTGCCTTCTCCGCTCGAGGCCTTCACCGCAAGCATGATGTGTCGTGTTTCACGTCCCCCTGTTGGTCACGTTCCGTGTCACGGGTGTCTGCACGTATTTGTCCCGGAGCTCTTTTGCCCTGCTGCCTGGCCTGCTGCAATAGGACAAACCATGGGGAGTTGAAATTTGTAATGTGGGATGTACTTGAGCTCTAGATGCTCTTCCTAGATTGACATAAGGTGTTTGCAGCTTTTGAGTTATCCTGGTGGTGTTTGACATATGTTCTAACTTTCTTTCAGGTGCAGATGCATTGCAGGTGTGGCAGAGGGTCAGGGTTAGGAGGTGCCGGGCCTTCTTAGGAGCACGGTGAGTAGCAGAGTGGTGGGGTTTTGGCCGATGCGGTGCCAAGGTCAGGCACTGATGTTTGGTTCTCTTTAATCTAGCTGTCTGAGAGACACCAGCCCGGTGCCAGCAGGAGCTTCCCAGCTGACGAGGTGGCCTTTCTATGCTCCTGACACAGACCGGCATTCCCAGATGTCTGAGAGATAAGTAGCGGGCTGTGACCCACAGAGGGGATGAAGGCACGGTGCTGGTTTGGGAATTACTGGGAGGGGTATTTGAGTCCGATTTGGAGGTGGGGGGTGTTCATGAAGTGGCCCCTTAGGCCCCATAATAGCCACGTCTCACTTTGATCACAGCGCTGAGGCAGGGCAGAGCAGTCCCGGTGTGTCTCGTGTCCTTTGTCTGTTGTGCATTATGTGTTGTTTGTGTATGCCATGTCTTTTACCTTAGGGGGGCCTGTCAGAAACCCTGGCATCCTTGTTAGCATCTGTGATCACTGCATTCCCTGGCCTGGCAGCCCGGCCACAGAACTTTTGACTGGGGAGCTCAGACAGGCATCAGACTCTCTTCTCTCTTTGGAAGCATCCAGTCAGGTGTCTTGTCAGGTCTTGTTCGGAGCTGTAGGGACAGCTATGTCCCACCTGGATCCATTTTGGTGGATTAGGGCTTGTAAGAATGTGAGGGCAGGCAGAGGATTCTGACCACAGGATTCCTAGGCATCGATCTTTGCTGTTCTTGGAATAAATCCTTCAGTTAGAATCTTCTTCCCCCAGGGTTCTCTGAGCCTCATCAGCTGACCGTCAGTTTGAACTCAGTCATCTCCTTTTGCATTCTCTCAGTCCTTGCAGCCATTTTCCTTGCCAAGAGATTTCTGTTCCTGTTGTGTCCCCGTTGTGTGTCCTGTCCTGCCTGTCCTGTGTCACGGGTGTCAGCACACATTTGTGCCGGAGCTGCTCTGCCCTGCTGCATAGCCTGGTGCAATAGTAGAAATCCTGGGGACTTGGAATGTGTAATGTGGGGTGTAGTTGGACTCTAGGTGGGATTTGTAGATGGACACAGGATATCTGGAGCTCCTCAGTTATCCTGCAATAGTTTGACTCTTGTCCTACGTTTTTTTTCAGATTGAGATGGATTAAATCTGTGCCCGAGGGCCCCATCCCGGGTGGGCGGATTGCCCCGAGCAGGTGAGGCCCCATTTGTCTCTGCAGCAGAAGTGTGTATGGTGACTGTGTTACAGCACTGTTCTTTGTCTTTCTTTTTAGGAAGTCAATCTGGATACCAGCAGCCAAGGTGAGCAGCGGAGAGAAGTGGTTCTTATTGCTCAGCTCTCAAGAAAAACAATATTTCAGCGGATTGATCATGTCGCAAGAGGGATCTGCCTAGTGTCAAGGATGATGTTTGAGATTGAGGCTTCAGGTGAGTTGAGGATTGTGACTAGGAGAGGGTGGGTGATCAGGTATCGACTTAGGAGGTCTTGGGAGGGGTTTTGCAGATAGCAGGGTGCGAAAGGGTGTTTATTTGGGGGCCCCCCCACACAAGGCTGTTCAGAAGCCTAGCAGAGGCATTCCCATGTCTCGCAGCACACAAGGTCATCCACTGCACTCACAGCAATGCCATTTAACTTTGCCTTTTTCTTACCCAGGTGCCACCCCTAATGAAGGCCACAGCCTTGGAATCAGGATGAAGCTGGAGCCTGAGGGAGCCAGGCACAGTCAGGAAAGGGCAAGTACCTGACTGGCTGGGATATGTCCCCCATAATTTTGGACTCATACCTTTGTTTTGGTTTTCTTTATTGTAGCTGACCAAGAGGCTAACAGGCTATCAGGGGCCCTCGGAGGCAGACTCATTTCAGGACCAACGTGGATTGCCATCACTCATCATCCAAAAGATAAGTCGGGGGCCTCGGTCTGGAGATGGGAGTGTAGCAGATTGGGAGTTTTTGGTCCAGCTTTAACAAATAGCGGAGGCAGAAGCAATCTTGTCCAAGGGCATGTTAGGACAAGTGAAGGGAGAGACTCTACTTTTGATGGCAGCTTTTAGGCGGGCAGTGCAGAACAGCTCCGGTCTGTCTGGTGTTGTCAGGTGTGCCTGTTACCTGCTGTGTCTTTGGGGTCCCTTTTGCCCTCTTCCCTCGAGGCCCTCACCGCAAGCATGATGTGTCGTGTTTCACGTCCCCCTGTTGGTCACGTTCCGTGTCACGGGTATCTGCACGTATTTGTCCCGGAGCTCTTTTGCCCTGCTGCCTGGCCTGCTGCAATAGGACAAACCATGGGGAGTTGAAATTTGTAATGTGGGATGTACTTGAGCTCTAGATGCTCTTCCTAGATTGACATAAGGTGTTTGCAGCTTTTGAGTTATCCTGGTGGTGTTTGACATATGTTCTAACTTTCTTTCAGGTGCAGATGGATTCCAGATGTGGCAGAGGGTCAGGGTTAGGAGATGCCGGGCCTTCTTAGGAGCGCGGTGAGTAGCAGAGTGGTGGGGTTTTGGCCAATGCGGTGCCAAGGTCAGGCATTGATGTTTGTTTCTCTTTAATGTAGCTGTCTGAGAGACACCGGCCCGGTGCCATCAGCAGCTTCCCAGCTGACGAGGTGGCCTTTCTCTGCACCTGAGACGGACTGGCATTCCCAGATGTCTGAGAGATAAGTAGAGGGCTGTGACCCACAGAGGGGATGAAGGCACGGTGCTGGTTTGGGAATTACTGGGAGGTGTTTTTGAGTCCAGTTTGGAGGTGGGGGGTGTTCATGAAGTGGCCCCTTAGGCCCCATAAAAGCCACGTCTCACTGTTGATCCCAGTGCTGCGGTGCGCAGGGCAGAGCAGTCCCGGTGTGTCTCGTGTCCTTTGTCTGTTGTGCATTATGTGTTTGTGTATGCAATGTCTTTTACCTTAGGGGGGCCTGTCAGAAACCCTGGCATCCTTGTTAGCATCTGTGATCTCTGCATTCCGTGTCCTGGCACCCAGGCCACGCATGTGATTCTGATACCTGTCTGAGCTCCCTGGTCAAAAGTTCTCTCTTTGGAAGCATCCAGTCAGATGTCTTGTCAGGTCTTGTTCTGAGCTGTCCGGACAGCTACGCCCCACCTGGATCCATTATGGTGGATTAGGACTTGTAAGAATGTGAGGGCAGGCAGAGGATTCTGACCACAGGGTTCCTAGGCATCGGTCTTTGCTGTTCTTGGAATAAATCCTTCAGTTAGCATCTTCTTCCTCCAGGGTTCTCTGAGCCTCATCAGCTGACCGTCAGTTTGAACTCAGTCATCTCCTTTTGCATTCTCTCAGTCCTTGCAGCCATTTTCCTTACCAAGAGATTTTTGTCTGTGTGTTGTGCCCTTTGTTTGTCCTGTCCTGTCTGTCCTGTGTCACGGGTGTCTGCACACATTTGTGCCGGAGCTGCTCCGCCCTGCCCGGTAGCCGGGTGCAATTGGAGGCGTCTCGGGGGCTTGTAATTTGTAATGTGGGGTCTAGTTGGCCTCTAGATGGGATTTGTAAATGGACATGACATGTCTGGAGCCTCTAAGTTATCCTGCAGCCCTTTGACTTTTCTCCTAACTGTCTTTCAGATGCAGAAGGATCAAATCCAGGGCAGAGCCCCACATCTAGGGTGAGGGGATTCCCCCAAGCAGGTCAGTCACTGTTTTCCTCTGTAGAGGAAGCATAAATTCTGGCTGTCACAGCTCTTTTGCCTTTCCTTTTAGGAAGTCAGTGCAGAGAGCTGCAGTCCAGGCCAGCGGGCAAGGTGCGCATTGCGTAGCGTACACCCGCAGTTTTATTGCTGAGGTCTCAGTTTCTGGTGCAGCTCTAACTGTCTCCTCTTGTTTTTTTTCTTTCTTTTTATTCTTTTAGGTGGTCCACTTGTGATCTATCCCGGCCGAGGGTGCTCATGCGAGGCGGGTGCAAGCCTAAGGTATCGGTGTGGCATACTTGTCACAGTAGGGAGGTTGTGTTTTCCCAGTATCTCAGCATGCTTTTTTGCTTTGTTTCCTTGCAGGTGCTGTCGCTGCCCTAAGCATGACCAAGGAACAGAGGAGGGCAGGTGAGTCGGTGTTTAGGCAGGGTGAGTCATAGGGGAGCGTTATGCAGCAGCACGCTAAGCGTGTACATTTTCTTTTTGCAGGTGTCTTCTGGGATGCCTCCTGAGTCAAATCAAGTTTTGAGGTGAGCTGGGGCCACGGTGCGGAGGAGTTCCAGGGATTACTGTTTTTGAGGGCAATAGTCACATTTTCTGTTGTATCTTAGGTACCCTGAGCAGGCTCGTAGCCACAGCTGGGAAGCGGCAGCACCGAAGCACACACATCGAGAACATCTCAACCCGCACGTCCGACCGAGGATGGATTTTGTCCGCTCGTCTTCCAAAAGCTAAGTGTCGGGGCGGCGCTCGGGAGAAGGGGAAAAGCCTTTACTATCACAGGGGGCAGTTTCACGTCAGCTTAGCTGAGAGGTCTGTAGTGGGACGGGCTCTTTGAAATTAAAGAGAGAGGGTTTGTCCTCAGCCTCACGAGAGCCTTTGCCGGGCAGGGCAGTTCCGACCCATCTACACGTTCTCGTGGACTTTGCGTCGTCAGCTTTCCTCGACTAGGCATAGTCACGGCCGTTTTCCCCGAGGGGCTCGCCTTCGGGTCCGGAGCCATCGCCACGGTCATCAGGCAGTCCGCGTCCTTCCGTCGGCCGGCCGAGCGTCCGGAGGGTCTTCCTAACTGCTTTGACACTAACTTCTTTTTGCGAGCTACATTTCATCATCACGTGCCATCATCACAGGTCTTCCTTTCCTGTGGCTCATCTTGCGTTTGCAATATCAGATCCCTAAGGGGAAAGTTCCCGCTTGCCTTTGCGTCAGGTCATCTGGGTCCGTGTTATGTTGCGTGTGTCCATTGTCTTTGACGCCTAAGGCCTTTCTTACGTCTCGACGCTTTATCGGCACTAACGCGTGCTATATTGCCTATATTCTACTCGTGTGCCTTTCTGGATCTTCCTTATTCTGCCCTCTTTATCTTTTTACTCTGAGCCAGGTAGGATTAGAGAAGATGTTCTCATCCGTCTTCCTTCTCACTACCAGCTTCGGTAGTGCCTTTTTTCCCCAATGACATTTTCTTTGACTTCTAGAGCAGTGTCTTATACCCTCCTGACGTGACTGCAGTAGTTCTATGGGTTCCATCTTCTGAAAGGGTATAGGTCTCAGGAATTCATCTTCCAGAGTGATCTTAAGTCCTGTTTTATATTGTATCTATCTACCTATATTGTATGTACCTGTGTTGGCATATATTGTATGTAATTATATTGTATATACCTACGTTGGCTTATACTGTATGTACTTGTGTCAGCTTTTACTGTATGCACTTAGGTTGCGTGTACCTGTGTCGGCTTATACTGTACGTACTCATGTTGCATGTACCTGTGTTGGCTTATACTGTATGTACTTATATTGTATGTACTTGTGTTGGCTTATATTGCATGTACTTGTGTCAGCTTTTACTGTATGCACTTAGGTTGCATGTACCTGTGTTGGCTTATACTGTATGTACTTATATTGTATGTACTTGTGCTGGCTTATATTGCATGTACTTGTGTCAGCTTTTACTGTATGCACTTAGGTTGCATGTACCTGTGTTGGCTTATACTGTATGTACTTATATTGTATGTACTTGTGCTGGCTTATATTGCATGTACTTGTGTCAGCTTTTACTGTATGCACTTAGGTTGCGTGTACCTGTATTGGCTTATACTGTATGTACTTATATTGTCTGTACCTCTGTTGGTTTATCTTGCATGTACCTGTGTTGGTTTATAGTCTATGTATTTATCTTGCGTGTACCTGTGTTGGCTTATACTGTATGTACTTATATTGTATGTACCTGTGTTGGCTTATATTGCATGTACTTGTGTCAGCTTTTACTGTATGCACTTAGGTTGCGTGTACCTGTGTTGGCTTATACTGTATGTACTTATGTTGCATGTACCTCTGTTGGCTTATCTAGCATGTACCTGTGTTGGCTTATACTGTATGTACTTATCATGTATGTAAGTGCGTTGCATTTTATTGTCTGTACTGGCACTTTGTGCATTGGCTTATATTATGCGTATCTATGTTGTACCACTTACGGTCGGAGCTGCCCTGCCCTGGCAGCTAGTCATAGTTAGGTGGAACAGTTATAGAAATTTTCCTGTTGCTTTGTGTTTTGTGGGGTTTTGGGTAGAAAACTTATCGGTTCAGAGCGGGGACAATTCCCGGCCGTCAGATTGGCACTTGCTGACCACTATCTGTTGTCTCACAGGTCCCCGAGGCTACCGATTTCCCTAATCTACCATTTGATGTCAGGGAGGGGCAGCCAGAAGATGCGTCGAAGCACGTTCTTCAGCGTCTCAGGTAAGGGCCGCAGCGAGCATGTAAGCGGGCAGAGCGTGTGAGCATGTGTGAGAGCCTGTGGCTGTGTTTGTCTGTGTGTGCTCGTCTCTGTGTGTGTGAGCACAGGGTGAGTGGATTTAACCTCGTGCGTGTGACGTTTGCTTTTCATGTTTTTCAACTCATTTTTAAAATTAGAATAAAAAATCCCCAGCCGGGGGGTTTTTTTTTTTTCCCCCCGGCTGGGTTTTTTTTTCCTCGGTCCCGGTCGGTCCGCGAGGCGACTTTCATCGCCAAAGTTCGGGCACGGAACGGCCAGGGACCGGGGTTTTCGTCAGGCAGGAGGATTTTTCGGGGGCTCCCGGGAACCACGTTCCCGAGGAGCGGTGCGAATGTGTGCCGAGGGTTAGCGGAGCGGTTGAGCTGAGAGTCAGTGTGGGTTTGTGTGTAAGCTGAAGTGTTTATGTGTGTGTGTGTGTGCCTGTTGAAGGTCTGTAGGGTTGTAACCTTGTATGCTGTTTGCTTTTCAGGATTTTCAACTCATTTTTAAAATTAGAATAAAAAATCCCCAGCCGGGGGGTTTTTTTTTTTTCCCCCCGGCTGGGTTTTTTTTTCCTCGGTCCCGGTCGGTCCGCGAGGCGACGTTCATCGCCAAAGTTCGGGCACGGAACGGCCAGGGACCGGGGTTTTCGTCAGGCAGGAGGATTTTTCGGGGGCTCCCGGGAACCACGTTCCCGAGGAGCGGTGCGAATGTGTGCCGAGGGTTAGCGGAGCGGTTGATGTGGGAGGTAGTGTGTGTTTGTGTGTAAGCTGGAGTGTGTGTATGTGTGTGTGTGTGTGCCTGTTGAAGGTCTGTAGGGTTGTAACCTTGTATGCTGTTTGCTTTTCAGGTTTTTCAACTCATTTTTAAAATTAGAATAAAAAATCCCCAGCCGGGGGGGTTTTTTTTTTTCCCCCCGGCTGGGTTTTTTTTTCCTCGGTCCCGGTCGGTCCGCGAGGCGACGTTCATCGCCAAAGTTCGGGCACGGAACGGCCAGGGACCGGGGTTTTCGTCAGGCAGGAGGATTTTTTGGGGGCTCCCGGGAACCACGTTCCCGTGGACCAATGATTGCTGGGGTTTAATTTAGTAGTTTTGGTGAGAGGGCTGGTGGGTTTGTGTGCTATTTGAAGCGAGTGTCTGTGGTGGGTGAGTGTTGTTTTCTCTGTGGTTTTGTTGTTTTGGGTTTCCTGTAACCATAGATTAACATGTAATGGAAACAGAAAAAGGTTATATGTTTGTGTTATTATTTGTACTGCTTTGTACTGCTTTGTACTGCTTTGTACTGCTTTGTACTGCTTTGTACTGCTTTGTACTGCTTTGTACTGCTTTGTACTGCTTTGTACTGCTTTGTACTGCTTTGTACTGCTTTGTACTGCTTTGTACTGCTTTGTACTGCTTTGTACTGCTTTGTACTGCTTTGTACTGCTTTGTACTGCTTTGTACTGCTTTGTACTGCTTTGTACTGCTTTGTACTGCTTTGTACTGCTTTGTACTGCTTTGTACTGCTTTGTACTGCTTTGTACTGCTTTGTACTGCTTTGTACTGCTTTGTACTGCTTTGTACTGCTTTGTACTGCTTTGTACTGCTTTGTACTGCTTTGTACTGCTTTGTACTGCTTTGTACTGCTTTGTACTGCTTTGTACTGCTTTGTACTGCTTTGTACTGCTTTGTACTGCTTTGTACTGCTTTGTACTGCTTTGTACTGCTTTGTACTGCTTTGTACTGCTTTGTACTGCTTTGTACTGCTTTGTACTGCTTTGTACTGCTTTGTACTGCTTTGTACTGCTTTGTACTGCTTTGTACTGCTTTGTACTGCTTTGTACTGCTTTGTACTGCTTTGTACTGCTTTGTACTGCTTTGTACTGCTTTGTACTGCTTTGTACTGCTTTGTACTGCTTTGTACTGCTTTGTACTGCTTTGTACGTGAATTAGATTTTATTGTTGTGTCTATGGATTGTATCTGCGCTTGCATTTGTATGCACTATGTCTTGTATGTCTATGTCTTTTGCTGATTTCCTGTAATAAAGTTGAATCACCCCTAATAAAGATACCCCCTGCCCTTCCCTAAACCCCCCCTTTACCCCCACGGCTCCTGTCTTTTTTTCATGTGGTTTTGTCATTTTTTTCCTCTGTGTTTCTTCCTTTTGCTCCTTACTTTCCTTTTCTGTTTTTCACTTAACTTCTATCTGTCTCCAACCCTGTGTTTCTGTGTCTCACTCTTTCTGATGCTGTCTTGCTTCTGTAACTCTGTTCTCTTTCTCTCTTTACTTTGCACCTTATTTCTTTTCCTTTTTAACTTTCACCTGTGCTCTTCTTCCTTGTTTTTCTGTCTGCGTTCTCCTTTTCCTTCGTTTGTCTTTTTTTGCTCTTAGTCTTTTCCTTCTTCACTCTACCCTGAGTTTTTCCTGTATCCTGATCCTAACCACTTTTTTTCCCTTTTAACTCCCGTTCTTCACTTTTTCCCTTCTCCTTTTCTTTATTGCCTCTGTCTTGGTTTCTCTCTGTGTTTTCTTCTCCTCTGTCTCTCTGTCTTCTTTTTTTTCTCTGTGTTCTTTTTTCTTTGTCTTTTCTTCTGTCTGTTTTTCTTTCTCTGTCTTTTGTGCCTCTCTCTTCTCTATTTTCTTTATTCTCTCCTTTTTCTCCATCTCCTTTCTTTTCTCTCTCTTTCTCTTTTCTCTCTTTTGTCTGCTTTTCTCTTTTCTCTCTATTTTTCTCTCTTTCGTTTCTGTCTTCTCTCTGACTTTTTTCTTGTCTCTCTTAATCTCTTTTTTCTGTCTCTTCTCTTTCTTTTCTCTCTGTCTCTCTCTTCTCTCTTTTCTCTCTCTCTTCTCTTTTTTCTCTCTCTCTTCTCTTTTTTCTCTCTCTCTGTCTTTTCTCTCTCTCTCTTTTCTCTCTCTATTTCTAAGTTTGTTTTCCTTTCTAGCTTTAGTTTTAAAAAAGCAGCAGTAGAAAATTTCAGGCTCCCGGGGAGTAAAGCAAAAAAAAAAAATAATTATAAAACAAAGCATTTACTCCCCGGGAGCCTGAAATTTTCTACTGCTGCACCAGACATATAGTTTTTCTTCTTTTTATATATAGTATATAGGAACCCCACCCACCCCTAATCAGTACCCCCCAGCTGCCCCCAATCAAGCCTGATCAGTCACACCTGTCACTGGGCACCATACCCAAGCACCCACCCGGTAATTAGTCCCCCGCCCCAGCTGCCACTCCTCAGAGGCCACCCCCACCAGCAATGCACCACCCCCCATAACCAAGCACCCACCCCCTGTTGTCCCCCCAGCCCTACCTGCCCCCCCCCCCCAACGCAGCCCCCACCCCGACTGCCAATCCACCAGCCGCCGTCACGAAGCACCCCCCCCACCCATGCGCGCCGCCCCCTGTTGCTGGCCACAGCGCTAAAGCAGCGCCCCCTGCCGTCCCACTCCTCGTAGTACAATTATTACAACGCCCCGTTACAGCGCCCCCTGTCGTCCTCAGCAC